>NC_047126.1:28960680-29260680 GCF_009829125.3 Periophthalmus magnuspinnatus
GTAATTTGACTGCTGAATCACAAATCCAGTTTTTAACTAAACTATTTGAAACGATGACATAATGACAGAAGTGACAGGATTCACTGGTTCAAAGTCAGTGAGTTGCTCTGTCAGTTTGGGAGCAAAAAACATGGAAAAAACTCCATACTGAAAGATGACTACATCAGAATACAAGTATCAGTATATATTTTGACCATCCTTAAGCACATAAATGTATTAAATAGCCTAGGCCCAGAATCTAAAGCAAAAATTTGACAAAGGTTCAAATTCCCAAAGTGTTATATACATGTTCTCTTATAGAAATGAGGAAAACTTGATCTAAACTGTTCAAAATAATAATTAACACAACCATAAATGACACAAAAAAGATGATTTCATGCTTCGTTGAAAATGTTCCTATCTTAAAACATTCAAATTGGACATGTATTTGTATGTATAGCCGCACTAACCAATACTTTTAATTACAATGGACTTCTTTTCCCACTCTCACACAGCGCCAAGGATGAATAAATCATGTTTTTGCATATCAAGTGTGCATTTCATCTCCCTCGACTTTAAAAGCAAATCTATTTCCCCATTCTATCTTATCAGCCGCATTTACCTGTTAACTACCGCGAGCCGTATCAAAGTAGCACTGTCACGTCGTGTTGCATTAGGGCCCCCGCCTCGTGCCCATCTGATCATCCATTGTTTGTGCACATACTGAGTGAAAGACAACTATTTATGTGGGATCATTGTGAAGCAGCTCGCCGGAGGTCGGGGAGGCAGCCGCTGATCTGATCCGACGGCAGGACCAGGAGAGCTGACAGGGACAATTAGGCAGGACAGGGGCCCGATACATGTGTGAGACCAAGAGACGGGTTTTGGAAAGGTGTGGGTAATGAGACATGGAGAGGAAAAGAAAAAAAGGATGCTAGAGAGAAAAAGATTAAAAGAAGAGTGTAAGATTTAAATTGGAAGTTGTGATTTGTGTGATTCATTCATGCGCCGGTGTACGCAGACACTGGGGGTGAGGAGGGTTAAGTGTCTTGCTCAAGGACACAATGACAGCATTGAAATGTGGGAGCTGGAATCGCACCACAAACCAAACCTGTGACCGCTCTACCAACTGAGCTACTGCCGTTCACATTTATGCACTTTAAAAATAGCAGTAGTACTTTTTTGATTATCACCTAATGACATCACAAGGTGGAACGCAGCAGTTTGAGCTCGAGTTTGACAGAGACAACCTTATGGCAAAATGTCATGGAAAAAAGGAACAAAAAAATGTAAAAAGCTGAAGAAAATAAACCAGTGATTTCTTGCATAATAACTAATAACAATAATTAATATTTTATACCAAATTACAAATTAAAAGACAAAGATGAAGCCTAACAAGGAAATGTTTTGATTGCCATATTAGCCTTAACATAAATTTAAATCATCCTTATTCATAATTCATATTTTTAAGAGGTATGCCGCACAACATGGGACAATTATTATCAAGTTATTTCAGTGAAAATATTTTTGAAAATTAATTTTAAAAATGCACTTAATCAAATGTGCACTATAATAATAATAATAAAAATAAAAATAATACAATAATAATAATAATACAAAAAATCTGTTGCTTTGGAATTTTTTTTATTTAAATTTTTTTATTTATTGTTTTTTTTTTTTTTTTTTGTAGGTTAAATGCCTCTTATTATTTAGTGTAATAATCTACTCATCTGCGCATAGTATAATAAATAAATGTTCAAACTCTAAACTAAAGTTGTGTGCGTGTTTTCAGTCTGAAGAGTGTTTTCCAAGCCTTTTTCTCCCTGCTCTTTTTGCTCTTTCAGATTTGCTCCTTTGCGCTGTTCCACCTCTGACCAGCAGATGGCGCTTTAGCCCTTTTAAAACCCCCTCGCGCGCCGCTCGTCCCCGCCGCCGCGTGACTGAAACGGGCCTCACGTAACACACCGGACCCTGCGCTTATTTATTCATAAGGACGTCTCCAGCAGATAACGAATGCGTATTACAATTATTGGTATTTTGTGAAATATTTATCATTATAGTTTATTAATGTCTGACTTGTTATGTTTGAACGTGTTGATATAGTCTGTGGAAGCACTTGTGACTAATTATTATATTGTTAGTCGGATCAAAAATGTAAATAGGGACCTTGTGGTTAATATGTGATGATGTTTTTTAAAATCAGAGCGGACTGACATGAATAAAGAATAATGCATAATGTTTTGGGTTGCCAGATAAGAGGCGCAGTTTAATCATTTTTTATAGATTTCTGTGAATGCATGAGTGTATTCTTTTATAATACTAACTGTGTCACCAAGGAGCGGGCTGTCAGAATGATTTTTGAAATGCATTTCAGTACAAACCGTGGAAAAATGTGCTTATGTATAGAGAGAATAGAGTAGAGCGGTTCAGTGGATTGTTTCAAAGAGGAAAAATAAATGTAAAACGCAAGTGTGAGTTTTAATTATGGACAAAATCAAAATGTAAATTGGATCTTCTTGGAAAAAAACAAAACAAAAAATAAATAAAATTGTCATGTCAGTGCAGTTTTAAATGAATATAACACTTCATATATTGTGAAAAACTCAATAAAAATAAAAATAAACTATAAATACGCCAATTTTGATGAAAACGGTTTGAAAAAGAAAAGAAAGAAAAGAAAAACACACAAACATAAGGTTAACATGTGTCTATAAATAAAATAAAAAAAAGTAGAGGTAGTGACAACAGACAAATCACCATATTGTCTTATTATAAATGCATCAAAAATGATCAAGACTTGACCAAAGATAGAGCTTGAATCCAGAGCAGTTGGTGCAGTGCTGCATTATAGCTGTGTGGGAAAGACCTGTCCGAGCCCTTCACGCTCCCCTGCTCATCGCCCAGCCACCCAGGGAGGAGCTGTCCTTCAGGGGACCTCCACCTCGCTGTGCCCCCTCTGCTTCCTCTGCCTCCTCTGCCTCCTCTGCCTCCAGTGTCCCAGGCCACCTCCAGCCTAGAGCAGGAGCGGAGCAGAGCAGGGGGAGAGAGAGAGGCACGCAGCGGCTAATTGGTGATCAGGGATGGGGTGTCGCACCGGGGGGCGGCCTCTTGATGATGGGGGCCAAAGGCTGGGCTGAGCGGCTGAAAGGTTGAAGATGAATGGAAATGATGAGGGACAGACAGCATGCCGGAGCAGGGTGCACAGGGCTGGAGACAGGGCTGGAGAGTCTGAGACATGAAAACAGTGCTGTGGGAGTCAATATTCAGGACATTATTTATGATGTGATCTCTGTGCTGTTATGTAACAGTCACATGATGTTGAATAAACTGTAAATACACTACATTTACTTTAAAAGACAATGCATCATTCATATGTAAATAGTCACCAATAACTCAACTTTGTGTGAATGTGAGCACTATTATTGTTCTGTTGGACAAACTCTGGCTCCTGTCTGACTTCTCAGGGTGAATGAAGTCGACATGTGATCACAAAATGACAGTAAATGCTGCAAATACATAGAGTTCTTGTCTAAAGCAGAAGTTGAGCATTTGTCTGTGAGCTGAATCATAGTTAAAGGGACTTTTCAGTATGATAATAATGAGCTGGCCCCTGGGCAGTGCCTCTGCCTTTGCCTATAGCAGGTACAATAAACATTTGAATAGTGCAGGAGAATCCTCCAGTGACTCACGTCAAATGAACAAACAGCTGTGTTGGTGGTGGAGCAGAGCAGAGGCAGGACCTCTCCGCTGGTGTAAACAGACTGGAGCAGGGAGGTCGGGGCACAGCCGGAGAGCCAGGCTCCGCTGAGGAACACTAATTACAACAATAATGGAGGCTGATCGCAGGTCCATGCAGGCCACGTCTCTCACCAAACACTCTGTGTTCACTCAGTGTTGAGGCTTTTTCCTGTTGTCTGAGATTAGCACGTAGCTTTTGCGTGTGCCCCACTAGGGGACGCCGTGGCTGGTTAGAGCATGTTAAAAAGGCCCCCAGCTCAGCTCAGGCAGCGGGCCCTGGCCTAGCGTACTTAGGCCTAATGAGCAGGCGTTAGCGTAAACACACGCTAATGCTGTGGGGAGAGGCAGGTCGGGTCAGGGAAGTGATGTTAGCGGTAGGGTGGCTAGCACACCGGCGCTGGCTCCTGATTAGTGCTCATAAATGATGCAGGAGGTGAGGCCTTTCGGACGCTGTGATTGGCTGAGAGAGCTGAGGTGGTATAATGATGACAGGGACCAGTGAGGGGTCAGCCTCTGCTGTACGCTGTGAGATTCAACAAGCAGCACAGGCCTGAGCGCTCACTGTGACATCAGGGTCAAATCTGCCCTGCTCATATGACACAAAACAGACTCAAATGTCTGATAAAACACATACTTATTTTACATCCTTCCAAGTTTAATGATAATGAACATGAACATGCTCCAGAGAAAAGCTCTGTATGGCCTGGGAATCAAAATCAAACCCGTCAGGCCTTCTGCTGTGAGACAAGAGTCGTCATAGTGCATCACAGTGTGTTGAGCTTTGACATTTGTCTAACTGATCATAAGTGTAGGTCCATCTACACCACCCTGTGCTCCGGCTCCAGCCCCATCCCCCCCCAAGCCACGGATAGGGTTCATTTCACATTTTATAAATTTAATCTTACTCCTACACCTCATGCCAATTTTAGTTTTATGCAAAAAAAGACCAGCAGCTGCATTTCCAGTAAACTCCTTGATTATTGACAACCATGTATTACCCCAGTCCAGCTTAACCCTTTCGTGTGCAGGATATGACACAATGATTTTCCAGCTCACACCCTCCACTCTTCCATGCCACATTTCAAGAAGCAGCAAACTGACACAAGCCAAGGGTCAAATCCATTACTGCGGATTGAGAGGGACTTTGGGTGGGAGGGGGACATGTCGGGGGTTGCTATGGGAACGCCGGGTGTGAACTCTGACCCCTGTGAACTTCAGCTGAGACGGGTGCAGGAAGTGTCACCGCACCAGTCCATTAAAGCCTACGATCAATGGAGGCGTGAGAAGAGTGGCAGTCTCGTGCAAATGGAACAAGCAGCTCATTACTCAACAGTTGGACCCAAATAAGCAGTGAGTGAAGGAGCGTGGTTGTGTAAGGCGTGTCTAAGAGTCAGTCTTTTCTGTAATTACTTCTATAGTCGTCATGTGAAACGGCTGATTTAGTGTTTACTGAAAATAATGGGATGAAATAGTCCAATGCTACTGATTTTAAAGGAGAAGAGCTGTTTTGCTTTTCATTGTCGTTCCTAAACAAGCTCGCTAACCTCTATAAGTATGTTTTATATTTTAAGAGCGCTTCATGAGGTTGGATTATGGAACTTTTTCAAAATTTTAAATCCGCAAAGGGCCTAACAGCAAGGCTCAATCCAAAATGGGGCAAAAATACCTCTATTCTTGTCCTTTCTTCTTCTTTACCTTGACCTTTGAGACCTACGTCATGAAGTCAATAATAAGAACCAAAGAGTAAGAACCAGTGAGGATTTTTGATGGATCTGAATCATCCTAGCAATGGGAACACCCAGGAAAAAGGACTATAACAAGTGCACCATTCTCCACTATTACTGTGTCTGATGAGAATTATTTTAACCTTTCAGTCTTTGCTGTCAGTGTTTTCATCACTACACACCACATAAAGCGACTGAACATGAGTCAAATCGCTGCTGTTGAATGAAGAGCTGCACTAAACCCGCGCACATATAAAAGTTTACACACGAACCACCTCCAACATGAAGCACAAGCAGCAGGTTCATGCATATCCAGACTTAGCATCAGCGGCACACACCTGTCACAGAAAGAACAACTATATGACACTGAATCCTATGTCCGTTTAAGTTTTGCTTCTGTAAAACGTAAATATAATGTGCAAAAGTGCATTAAACACATTATAATATCAAATGGGCTGATGTGGCTCTATAGGAGTTATGCGTAATACCTTCTAAAGTTGAGTTTATTCATGCAGAACATTTTAATTAATAATCTGCTGCAGTGTGTAACTTGTAAATCAGTATTCAAAAAATTTTGGTTTGATCTGCGCAGTGAATTGTGGGAGGCCTGGTCAGAAACCTCCTGAGGTTCTTCTGCTAAAGGAGCTGTGAAAGGAAGTATAATGTCTCCTTTCCTTACGCCTTTCTAACTTGATTCAGTTCGGATGGTCCTCATTGTGGCTGATTATGACACACATCCAGGTCAGTGACAAGGAAAGGAGCTTCTTAGGCGCATTTAACCAATTTGGATGGAAGTTCCTGCGTGTAAGATTCAGCCTAGCATCTTTCTGGGCCTGTTTCTGTTTTCTGTGGGTGAGGCTGCGTGAGTATTGAGGAAGTAGAAGTCCATCTTTGGTTCATCTTCCTTCTTAAAACACTTCCATGGCTAAGAACAGATTTTTCAAAGTCCAGAGATTACATGAATGAAACAAAATACAACTATGGTATGGTTTTGATGGTAGTAAACCGTGTTACAAACCGTTTCCTAGGGAGAAAGGAAGTAACACGAAATAATAAGTAGCTCTTTTTTAATGTAATAAATGAGGGTGCAATAACCATAAGAATTAAAGTTACACTACAAACAAAACAAACAAAAGGAGGCTCTGCAAGTACAAAATTAACGTACAAGTTTAAACACAAAAGATCAAGTTTCTCAGTCTCAGATTTAAGTCAAATTTACAAAGTTTTCAAGGTTCAACGTCATACAAGTGGCACGATGTCCAGAAACAAACTCCGGCATATAGTAAAATGCGTATAATTACTAGTCTGTGGATTAAGATGGTATGCGTTATGTCCATACACAAAACTACACACGAATGGCAAGTCAGCTAAAGTCATACAACTAAACAAACGCATTATCGTCACGTGAAGTTTTCAGCAGCTGGAGCACGAGGCACGGCACGGACACCTGATCAATTAGCCTACAGGAGGTTAACGCACTGTGTAAACACCGAGCTGAAACCAAACCAACCAATCAGCTTCAATCGAATCTGGATATCTAAGAAACAGAGCGTGAGGTTAACCAAAGTGCACCGCCGTCCAACTAACGCAGCCGACATAGCAACATGCCGACAGCCTGTTACACTTTTGGCTGTGATGGTGATATCACACACCTCCTCCACACACAATGATATCTGGACTGGGGCATGCATCTGAAACCGACCGGCTCACTGAATCCATATTACATGTGTAGAGCGCTGTCTGGCTGGGTCCTGGCCATCAATTATGAATAGGAATATACAGGCTCCACAGGCCGGCCCGGGTGCCTGTGCACTTGTGAGGGATTTCTTAAAAGGGGGACGCACACACAGGTTTGTCATTCAGATGCAGGGCCGGGACATGAGAGAGCCACACTGCGAGGGCTTCCTGTTCTCTCACACCACAGCCGCCAGGGGGACTTTGAATCTGCTGCTTTCATTTAGCCTCTGCCCCCTGCTGGTACGGCCAAAGTCAGGTACCTCCATTTGGACTGTGCACGGTCATGACATCTGTGCCAAGTCAGTGAGGAGAGCGAGAGGATTGTCTATGTGAGGAAATGTGTCGGGCTGCATTTGACCCATCCTTCAGTGCTACTCGGGCAACCTGTCAGGGAAAGATCTTGAGCTAGGTCTGGTCAGGAGTAACGTAGCTAGAATTAGCCTGTAAAGCCCTGTTTCCATGTGGGAGGTACGAGGTGGAGTGCTACTGACTGTCTGAACATTATCAACCTGTTTAAGAGCTTCTAAGGGGCCCCTCCCAGAGTTGCGTACCACAGTGAGATGATTTTGCAAGAGAGCATGCAAACTCAAGCAAAAACAAATGAAAATAATATTGTATTACTTCTGACTTGATCATATGATAAACTGTTGTATTTCAAGAGATGGCAATTTACACGTTAAACTGACACACTTAACAAAACACACGTTAGCAACAGCTGTCTCCTCTTTATCGATGCACGGCACTCGTATCAAGATCAAAATTATTTATTTGGTGTTCAGACTGGACAACAACTGAAAACATGGCATGGAGGCACAGACAGGTGAAATAAATGCAGAAAAAGATAACGATAAACCAGAAGTAATACTCTGTTTACTGCAGCTTTACAAGAGTCTCACAGTGGCACACACTTCAAATGAGTAAATGTCTTTTTTCTAATTCGTGTACGATTTTGATTTTAATAAAACATTTGTTGTATTTGGGTGACATCAGTTGTTCACACAGCAGACCCCTGTCCCTTCACCTGGAGCAGAGAACTGTAACTATAACTGTGCCAAAAAACTAGAAGTGAACCGCTCAGAACCAGCTGAAAAACCATAAGAGTCAGTGCTTTTTGGAGGTTTCGTATCTGGAGTAAGTAAACTTGCATTGAACGATGCTGACGAGATTTAATTATGGTTATTTTGGGCTATTTTGGCTCCAAAAACGTTGCAGGAAGGACGAGCGATTACCACTTAATCTAATACTGTCATCGAATTTGGATCCATTTGTTTCCATTTGTCCTTATAACTATTTCAGAAAAAAAAGTAAATCTATAAAACAATAAGTTTAAGGAAATATTACAGTACCAAATACCAAATATAGAGTTGACCTATAGTTATAAACGAGGGCTTTGTAAACTGTTCCCCCCTCACAGAGCTTCCACACTCATGTAGGCCTATGTATCTACAATGTAAATGTATATAGTCTTTTTCTGAGATTCAAAGAAAATATGGGAAAGATACACAAGGGAGACAGGGTTATACATTTGCCCTGTACAATTTACATATGTGCACTGCAGTAACCTACATGAAAGTGATAACCTGATTCTAATTTGTAAATAATAAATTACACCGATGCACTCATCTGCACTATCTAACGTCAAGGTAATATCTGAACACCTTTATAAATGTAGCTTTTTAGTTATGCACAGAGAAAACAACAAGACAACAACACAAATACATGCTATGTGCTGTCTGCATCACCTCCTCCCGTAGAGATGTCATTAATCCAAACTAAACAGCCCAAATCTTCCCCGAATTAAACAAAACATCGCACCTTTGTACATGTTTATGTCGGAATCTGAGGCTCTCAGTACAATGCAGCGGCTCAGAATTACAGAGCACATGTAGCTGGCAAAACAAATTTGCAATTCTCCTTGTCTATTCCCAAACCCCCAGTGTACGGCTCGTGCCCTCTAGAGACAGAACAAACAGCAGTTAAGATGTTTAAAAGGCAGTGCTTTCTTAGATACCTGCGCTGCTGAATACCAATAGAGCTGTGTTACATTAAGGGGCTGGTGACAAGTGCTAGCAGGGAAATGCTAACTCCTCCACATTCTCAAGGGCACCATGAGCTAAAACACTGCTAGTGTCTGTTCAGTGTGAGAGCCCAGGTAAACAGCAGCCCTCTCAGCCCCTCTCTCTGCTCCACTGGATCACACCCCACTGGCTCCAAAAGGTCACTGTCATTATTGTTGCTTAGCAACATTGTATGTGGAGCCATAGGTGCAGAGTGTACAGTGAAGAGGCAGAAAGGTTGAGTGAGCACAGGCGACACTAATGTGATCAATTCTAAACAGGCCAAGAAGAGCAGTCTCTGTTTGAGCAATGTGTCAATACATTTCATCCAGGTCAAATCTAAACATTACCTCCACAGTGGTAATCCCCATCTGTATATTAAAGACAGCAGGGGACTGGAGCCAGCTCACATGGAAAAGGTGAAGAGAACCCACAGAGACACAGGGGACGATGTGTGAGCTACACACTGCTGCCCATTTGGAAATATGCAGAGTAAAGTAGATATTTTAATCATTTTTCAATTAAATTACAATTTGCTTCTGACCCTACATAGATCAAATGAAGAGGAAGTGCTCTGTAGGACAAAGTCATTTTTCCCCCTTTCTTTTCTTTTCTTTTCTTTTTTTTTTTTTATTGAAATAAGGCAGTGTTATCACACACAAAAAATAAAAATTCACCAGATCACCTGTTCACGTAGTGTCGGCCATATTGAAAACTGGTTTTCTACATGGAGCAGGCAGAGACAGACGATGGTCCCTTCAAACATAAAAAATACATGTTTAACCATCAGAGGCACCTACAGACACGTTTAATAAGGTCAAAGTATGAGTTCTGCTTTAACAAATAGATATTTAACTGTTGTCCACACACCTGACCCTGGGAGTCACTGGGAGGAGTTTCACAAATCACTGTAAGATAAGGTCGGCATTTGTCCACTGATCCGAAGGCTGGCAGTTCGAATCCCGTCCTTGACATACACATCATTGATTGAGTGGTCCGATCCACTGGCCCACAGGTTGACGGTGCGATGCCAGCTCCCAAAGATGAATGCTGTCAATTTCTTGGGCTTTTATAAAAAATGTGACTATTTGCAAGCGATTCATTTTTCAATTTTATTTCATACAATTTTTAGACTATAAATCTCACTCAGTGCCTCCGCTGATCAGAAAAGCAGTTACTTCTTTGTATGACCAAAAATTAGGGGCCACCGTAGTCTCCTCTGTTAACAGAACCACTGTACAGTCGTAGTAAACGCTCTTTCTCTGGGAGTGTGGACTGGATATTTTTGCATCCTCTGACACTCTGTTCCCGGTCCTGTACGTGGTTCTCACACGGAGGTTATAAAGCAATGCTAAGGCTAACATGAGGCATACACAGATCCCGGTACAGCGGCCCTGTGATCCTGAGTCATGTCCCATTTGCAGCGTGTGATGGATTTCCCCGGCGCTCGGCTCTCACAGCTCAGTGGGGAGAGGCAGGCCGCAGAAGGTGATTTATCCCCACCTCTGCACCTGCGCTAATGGATGGCACCTCCACCTTTCCCCCAAACTCCATCATCTCGCCGAGGCCCAGCTCCAGAAAGAGAAATGGAACGGACAGGGGAAAAATGAAAACAGGCCCGCTTCCCCTGCACACGTGCTCATTAAGAACAAAGAGGAGCAGGGCAGAGACACTTCGCACTCTTAAAGCACTTAATCACACTCGCGTCACAGCCAAGCTAAATATTAGAGAGGTGGCAGCTCGTGCTCAGTGCCACTGCACATGTGATTGATTCCTCTGGTCTTTCGGCCGGCCCCGGCTCCTGAGGGGCTCCAGCCTCTGCACCACACGCACACACACACACTGCACACATCATGTTCGACGCACGAGGCCCGCTGTAAAGGACGAGCAGGGGCTTCTCACAGATTTAGCCAGTGCTGGATGAAGTACTCAATTTTGTGTCGTAAGTAAAAGGACAAATACAGATGTACAAAGTTACTCAAGTAAAAGTAGAAGTATCACATGAAAAAATCTACTTCAGTACAGTAAAAGTATTTGTTAGCTTTAAAAATGTACTTTAAAGAGTAAAAAGTCTTGTTAATTTGTTAGTGTTAAATGTAGTGATACTGATTCTAAAATTATACAGATTTTACAACAGAAATACAACTCAATTTCTTAATTTTCCTAATGAATTTTGTGTATTTATTTGTGTTTGCTCAAATCTGAAGCTTGAATTTGAAAACTTTTGTCAGCATGTTGCCACGAACACGGTAAAATAACCCCTCAAATCATCTGAAAAGTACTTTTTACTTTTCAGTCCAGTTAAAAATGTAGTGGATTAGATTGGAGTGAAGTAAAAATAAAAGTATCCACTGTAAAATGTGCTTAAGTAAAGTACAGATACCTAATAATTCTATTTACGTGCAGTACTTTACTTCTATCATTGGTTTTAGCATTGACGTTAGTTCCCCAAGTTACTTTTCATGAAGGGATTAGGTTTTATCAAGTGCTTTTGTAAATAGTTTCACCTTTGAACATGTTTATTTATTTGTAGTTTTGCATTGAGGACGGACTCTACCTCTAACTGCATTCTTGTCCACTGTGACCTTTGCTAAGCCTTAGATTAGGAGTGTCCAAACTTTTTTCATCAAGAGGAGCATATATCAAAACACAGACGAGGCGGAGAACCGATAAAGAGCCATAGACTGGTGCTCAACACAGAAAATAATTGAAATATGTGCATTTATAACAGGTTTGAATGAGCCACCAGACTTTTATTCATGCTTAGATCCTCAAAAGGACACACTAGATTTGTGATATTTGCTTTATCAAGGTTAGATTTAAAAAAAAAAAACTTACTAAAAGGTTTTGCTTAAGGTAATATAGGCCAATTCAACTGGACGTCTGAGGGCCAAGAAAAAAGTGGCTAAAATTGGTTAGAGCCTTATTTTTTCTTAACCAGTGATACAGGTAGAATTCAATAGCTTCACACACTCAGCCTGTCACAAATAAAAAAACACAAAACCAAATAAAACTCATTCTTGCTAGCGCTGTATAGTAGCAAACAAAAGCATAGTATGTTTTCATTAAAGGGCCCATATTAAACTATTTTCTCATCTGTTATAATGTTTTTTTCTAATCACAAACATACCCAGAGTTGCATGTTTCATTTTTTGTTTCATTCACACGTTGAAAACACAAACCCTGCATACTTTGGCTGAAACAGAAAAACACTCTGTTCCACCTTGTGATGTCATGCGGTGATACAGGAAGTGGTCCGCTATGTTTTGAAACTTTATACATCTTCACTAGAATCATTTGGATAATTTCAGCCCTGGAATTGCGTACCTCTAATGAACAAAAGGTAAAAGGGAGCTGTTAACTTGAAAACTACCACTTGATGACATCACGAGGTGCAACAGAGCATTTTGAGCTTTGAAGATATAGACAGACTAATGATACAAGATTACTCAAACATGTGTGAATGAAACAAAAGACAACTCCAGGTATGTTTTTGATGAGGTAGCGACATTCTAACATGATTTAAAGCTCACAAGAGTCAATTTTGTGTAATATGGGACCTTTAATGAGGAAATGGTGCAAACAGAGAAGTGAATATTACCCTACTACTGTAAAATATGTCTTTCTTGTTTTGAAGTTGAGGAGATGTATGGGGAAAAAGTTGCAATTAGAGAGTTTGTTGTGGTATTATCTGAGCAATTAATACATTATACAGAATGTTTACACATACTTTTAATTAGCTGCAAGTGCTAATGCGTTAAGCAGCACCATTAGTTCTTATTTGTTTAGCTATAAAATGATATTAAAACTATTATTAACCACTTATTACAAGACTGGCACGTTCTCGTAAATAGTAAACACTGTTAAAATGTAAATTAACAATGAATGTACAAGTCTAACTAAGCTTTTCTTGCAACAATCTGGAACATGGCTTTAGAAGTTTTAAAAAGTAGCCATTTTAGGAGACTGTGGTGTTATGTCTTTCAAAGTAAGTGCATGTTGCAAATGAACGTTGTGGTCATGTCAGGTCTGCAGTCGTACGGGAGAAGCAAGAGGAGGAGGAGCGAGCGATCGATAACAGATCAAAGTGTGTGGCTCACCTTGTATGTGAAGAGCGAGAGAGAAGGGTCAAATAAAACAGGTTATTTCTACCTAAATCTCAAATAATTAATATTCTAATTCCATCTTTTGCCAATTTGGATGACATTTTGACCCCGATGCGACTGTTGAACGAAACTGTCCCATTGTAAACTGGTCCTAGAGCTGCTAATTTTCCAACAGTTTTTCCAACAATATTTCTCCATATGTAAATGTTGTGTTTTTGCGCTAAGTTTAATGCCATACTCCAGGGGTCCCTAATCTGTTTTGCACCATGGACCGGAAAATAATGTAGGTTTTATTTTCCCGGACCGACCTTCTACGTGTGGCAGATAAATATGGCAAAAATAAGTTAGGTGCATAAAAAATACAACTCATCATAGCTGTGACAAAGTGGTCCTTTGTCCCTTTTAATTTAATCATCAAACACCATTGTCACTTTAAAGATATTTTATTTGGTTATATTTAGTCAATTTAGTTCAATACATTCATCCACTTACCTGAATCTCTACATGGTCCAGACAAAGAGCAGCGTGCCCTATGTCGGCCATGTTTATAGGCTTGGGTGTGGTCATGGGCCGGACCATGTGAAGGGGAGAACTGGTTTAAGTTAGTTTGTTTCTTTTGTGTCAATGTCTTATGTATTTTGTTTCCATGTGTTTAAACACATTATGTATGCCAGGGGGAGGTGTTTCCTGTGCAGGGTGTATTTAAGCAGTACCAGTTAGACATTCATGGAGACATCAGTGTATCCAGGGTACATGTGGGTTTTCTCCTCAGTTTCTTAATTTCTGTTGTGTTTTCCTTATGTTGAGCAGTTATTTTTTGTAAATATGTATGTTTCCCATGCTTTGCCACGGTGATTGAAATAAATTTTGATTGGAATTGGAATTTTTCTGAGTGTGCCTCCTACTTCAACCACTTAAGGCCAGCTTCCCCAAGATACCACTGAATCAATGGGAGCCCTGCACTTGTTTCTTTGTGATGAGGTGGTCCCATCGAGGAGTGATGGGAGACAACAACACCCGCAGTGTGTTTCTTATGTCCAGTCTGCTCCGTAATTTTGTCTTGGTTGCCGTCACTGCAGAAAAGCCCACTTCACACAGATAGGATGATGGAAATGGTAGTAAGGTTCTCAGTGCTCAGGATATTCTGGGTTCATTTTCATCCAGAATGTGAGTAGAAATGTTGACATGCTCGATTCGCCCAGTTTACTCACAAATGGGTCACGGATCCATTCATGTGCAGTTCGTGGGTCCTTTTTTCACGATATATCTACAGATAAGCTTATTAGTGTGTCATAAACGACAGCCGAAAGTTACGTCAGAGAAGATGCGGTCGCTGATAAATTATTTACTGTTTTTGTGCGGCCTGGGAGCAAATGTGTAACGGACTCGTACCAGCACCTGTTCCCTGGTCTGGTGGTTGGGGCAAAGCTATAACATCTCAATGGCAAGAAACAGATAACGGACCATCTACTTGAAATCAAGACATTTAGGAATAGTTTATAATTTTACTTTCCTCATTTTGTACCACCTACCTCACAATTTACATAACTGTTTATTTATACTGCGCATTTTCACACATGGTAACAATAATTTCCATAGAGCTGCTGTGGTCCATGGGTGCAGGTGTGGAGTAAGAAGTTCAGTGGTAGCTGGAGGTGGCTCTCGCTCCATTGGACAGTGCTAAAGTCCAGTCTGAGCCTAAAGCAGTGATTGAACCTCCACACTCTGCACTAATAGCTTCTGTGAGTCCAGTGAAGACCACATCAGAGACATTACATTTCCATATTTCATGTACTGTCTCAAACACGAGTCTGATAATGTAACCAGGAGCCTGAATTATAGCTCCAGAATCTTCAAAACTTCATCAATAAGTTGTCATTTTGTCTTCCGTGGCAGTAACTTGTATTTGTGCTTGACAGAAAACACAAGAGGAATAATGTTAATATGTGTTTCATCA
This sequence comes from Periophthalmus magnuspinnatus, assembly GCF_009829125.3. NCBI lineage: Eukaryota > Metazoa > Chordata > Actinopteri > Gobiiformes > Gobiidae > Periophthalmus > Periophthalmus magnuspinnatus. The sequence continues at coordinate 28,975,979 of NC_047126.1, forward strand.
TGGGAGAAAATCTTGGGTTGTAGCTCAAAATCATGTTTCAGAGCAAGACAGGGACGAAAGATCAAAGTTAAAACCATCGTACGACCAAAGACGAGCTCCAGCGTGTCTGATATTTTGGAATCTTTGTCGCAGAGTGGGCCTTCCTCTCAATGTGTCTACAATCAATCTTTGTCAAACACGTGACCAACAGAAGAGCTCAGTTGCGTAAGGGGAACATCTCTCCCCTTTTTTCTTTCAGTTACTAACTTTCACTAACGGAAAAACACCACTAGGACAAAGCGGTAGCCTGAAGTAACCAGTAGTTACGCTTACTGTTATGGAAAATCACCCCAAACAGAACTTAGAGCCTGATATTCACTCACGACTGACCGTAGTGTGCATGTGTGCTGTCGTACCATTTAAATTACGTCATGTAGTGTGACATCCAAAGATGATACGAGCTTTTTGTGTCCTTGTTGCCTGGTTAGCAATGACTACATGCTTTTCCAAAAACTCTGGTGTGGTCCTAAAGTCTGGTCTCTCTACGTTTATGGGTGTGATTGACAGGCAGGTTCAGCAAATCACGGAAACATGTCTGTCTGTTCTGGTGGGTCAAGAAATACCACAAAGAACTAAGAATCAGAGGTGATTTCTGAACTGGCAAAGGTTTCCGGAAGCTGAAACCCGTGAGATATGATTTGCTATCCACTGAACCTCGCTGAAACTGTAGTTAGCCCCTTCCTTCAGATAGATGTAAGACTGTGTCCTCCAACAATCTGACCAGAACTGAAGAAGCAGCGAAATGTCTTCACTCCTACAACGATTTGTCCAGTTGACTGTTTTAAATTTCGTCTTTCGCTTTGGATCAGACCTGGACGACTGAGGAATTACACAGACTAGTCCCAGAACCTCACTAGGCTCACCGGGCTCGATTCCTTGGGCAAGACACTTCTCATTACATCCTCCAATCACGCAATATCTGTTTTGCCTCAAGTTTCCAGGCAACTTATGCTTTGTCAACTTAACTTTACAACTGTATTAACAACCAGAACCGTGTCAACTATAGAAGCTACTTGGACGAATGGCAAATCTATTCAGTCAAACATTTGTACAGTTGACAGAATTCTGTTTTCTTTTGTGATATATGAGCTCTACCTGGCCGCAGTGGAGGTCAATGTTGGTCTACCTCATGTTGCAGAACGCACATATGTATATTATATAAGTAAAAGTGTTAGATATTGGCCATAGTTTGTTGCTGGGGGGTCTGTGTGAGTAGACATCTGGTTGAGTGACATTGACCCATGGCACCAACCACCCCCTCCATCCACTCCGCCCTCCTCCCCTCTCCTCCTCCTCTGCGTCCTACGAGCTGCAAAAAGCCTCTCTGAAACATGGCGGGAGGGGGCAAGGGGCCTGGTGTTAGCTCCGGCGTCCAGGGAGAGAGCCAAGTGCGAAGATTTGTGAATGAAAAGCGACACAATACCCCAAACGAAAATCATTACACGTTCCTGTGTTATTTTTATGCTTTTAATGTTGTCTGAATAGTTTTATACAGTAGTCGGTCTTCACGTGTCATCGGCTGAGGAGGCGGAGGAAAAGTAGCCGTGATTTAGCCAACAAGCTCTCAATCAATGGTGCAGTGAAGCGCCTAACACATGCCAGTCACAAGCTATTACGTTCAAACAGCCCTCCTCCACTTCCACTCCACTGGGCCGACCCTGAGGCCCACTGGTCAGAAGGACGCCGGGACGGAGGATGTGTCCGCTCTGCTAAAGTACCACCACTGCAGATGATTCTACCTTTTGGATTTAGTAAGCTATGCCAGCGATACAAAAACATATTCTGTTTGTTTTTCTCTTAGGAATAGAACCATTTTTTGTCTGGTTGGTTAGCATTTGTTGTTGTTCAAGACAGACACCAACACTTAAGCAAAACTAAACACCAGAACTCATTGGACCTGTTGGATCATCAACTTGTTTAGGAGCTATTTGGTTTATAAGGAAAAATCTTAAATGCTTCCTCACGGTTTGACACTTACATCTGTCACAAACACGAATCCAAAGAACAAAAACGGACGTCTGTCTATTATTTTGATGGTAATTATCAATAAACAACCTCTTACTCTATTACCCTGTCTCTTCTGTGTTCACCTGTAGAAGAGTTACACTTTTAAAGAGCTGTTTTCTTTGGTATCTGTGAAAGTATGACACCATTAACGCTCTGGGGTAGTCACATGTGCGTAATGTTTTACTCGTGTTTTATGGGTCGTATATTACATAAAGGATTTTTGCTTCCCTAGTGACCATTTCAACTGCAAATTCGCCAGAAAGCAAAAGAAGTTTATCAAAACCTGACAATCCTGAAGTACAGTTGTACAAAAAGACTTAGGTTTATTCCAGGGTTATTCAACTTAATTTTCTTTGCCACCATTGCTTTACAAAATTGGCATTCCAGTACTGAACAGGACTAGACAGACCAGGACTAGACTACCAACTGGGTCTAAAGCAGTATTAAACGAGGACTAAACCAGTACTAACCCAGAATAAAACCAACTCTAAACCAGGATTAAACCAGTAAACAAGAGAAAATCTTTGAATATTTGCAAGGTGAGGTCCTGGTTTACCCTATGAGCATCACAATGTAAGCTCCATCAAATACGTGGGCATTGAAGAGAATCATTCTGGATGTATACTCTGGGGACCCCGGCTCCTAAGGGCCTCAATGCAGACTTTGATCTGAGGCCCTTCCTGTGACTCTCCTAAATGTCATCATCATCTCTCCAGTCTGTATCTACGACTCCAATATCACATCCATTGCTGTAGCGTTGGTGCAAATATTCTGTCCTTCTGTTTTTGTATATAATCTCTACATAGTGTACATGTACTTGGGTGTGGCAAACTACTACACCACTTTAACAATATAAGTGATCACCTGTTTATACTGTATTTCAATTGTAATCTCATAATTTATTTCAAGATATAATTTGTATTTGTTCGTTTGAATGTCACATGGTTGGTCAGGTGACTACGTAGGCTTGAAGTTGCCGTGGGCACCGCCATTGTCTTTCGAGTTGTATTATTTTGCACGGGGCTGCCGATCCTGACAGAAAAGAAGTTCTATAGCAGGGGTGTCAAAATCAAATTCACAGAGGACCAACATTAAAAACTGGGAGTCGCGGGCCAAACTCAATATTTATTGAAACATTTTAACAATATCTTCATGTTTTTCAGAAGGGCTGGATTAAATTTGAGTGAGGTAACAGGTAGCAGATGCTAATGTCAACGGAAGTGATGGGGGCCAGCGTCAACATATTTGCAAAGCATTCTGGGATTCGTAGTATTAGCGGTGCATGCTCTATACTGATGCGGCGGCCAGCGGGCCAGCTCTAATACATATTTGATATGATCTCGTGGGCCAAATATAATTATATCGAGGGCCAAATTTGGCTCACGGGCCTAAGTCTGACATGTCTGTTCTTTAGGGACTAAAGCCATTTTAAAGCCTCCTGGAGAATAGATGCATGATACATACAGAAATGAACCTACGTTATATCATATTTTAGCTGCAAAACTTTTCCTAAATTCTTAACAGGAAGTGCCAGAACAAATAGAGCACAGTTTGGGTGGGGCCGATTAAGGTCAATAATAACAGGTGTGAAACTGAATCCTTCATGTCTAATGAAGAGCTTGAGCCCAAAACCTCACATTTTGGTGCTTTTAAAATAACACATTTTTATTTTTACTTCTATGGAAACTCCATAGATCTGCAGATCTTCTTTTTATTTTCTACAATTTTTGTCTTGGGACCCAGCACACAGTCGCAGCTTTTATCAGATGTCTCTATCTACCAGTACTGATTTAACCTCTGGCCGTCATCAGGGGTCTAGGAGTGACAGAGCTGGCATCACCTCAACATACACCTAATATTCTGATCTCACGTATGTAGACTACGCACTTTATGATCTCATGTACACATGACACGCAGCTCACCAGCACATGCAAACAGGACCTAAAAGCTTTGAGTACAGCGCAGGCCGTGGGCGAGCTGGAGGCACACACTCAGACCGGAGCTTGGCAGGGTAACGCTCCTTCTGCTGACAGCTCCTCTCTGCTGATAATGGCAGGAGGAGATGGGCCCGGAGCTGCACAGAAGACACTGGTTTCCCATTTCAGCGCATTTAGCCGAACGCCTCTCCGCACATTTGTAAATACGTCAAGTCGCCATTCATATTTTACACTTATTAACATTGTCTGTTTGAGAGATGTTGTTTTTCGTTTCTATCCAAGGAAAGTTCTTTGTTTCTGCTCTTTTTCGCCGCAGACTTGGAGAACAGGCCCTGTGCGGATGCCTTGGAGACTAGATTTTTTTTTTTTTTTTTTTAGTAGGGTTTATGTATTCTTTATGATGTGATATAGAGCCTGGGAGAGGGAACAGTGGGTAAGAACATGCCAGTGCCAGCCAGGCTACGTTCTCAGCATGATATGAGGGTGAAAATGATATGAGAACGTGTGAGCTCTCTTTCTGTCAGTTTACCTGCGGCGGCTGCAGAACTGGCCAATCACTGCGCTCGGTTTGTAAAAATAACCTACTACCTACAACCTGCTCGTCAAACTACAAACGTAAAAAAATAAATAAAATTACAGGATCAGTCGGTATTAAACTGAACGCTTCGAAACACGATGATCAGAATCGCGATACTGTACATTGCATTGTTTTCTTTGGTACAAATCAGTGCTGGTGAGGCACCGCCCTGTGGCAGATTGACAGAGATGTGGCAGCTTATCTGTGCCACCAGCCGCCGCTACCTCACACACCATATTCAAACGGAAATAGGTGAAATATTTTGGTTTGTTTTGTTGTTTTTGCCAGTTTGATGGTATAAAAAGTGACACTATGTAACTTTCCTGATGGAGAGGAGGGAACGCCACCTGCTTTTCTCCATCGTCTCTGTTATTTTGCTGCCTGAAATCAGTCCATCTTTTCAAGAGCTAAAGAAGACTTGATCTTTTGTTATTAATGTTTGTATATAGCGCCATCCACTGTCGATTTACCAACGTCTGTCAGTTTACTGCTTTATCCAGGCAACGATTAAGAAATTTACTTCATAATGATGAGCAAAACTGCGGTGATGGGTCCATTTTTTCTTTATAAACATCATCAAGCTTCTCATTTTGGGCCACAGTGAAGTTTTTCCAGTCAAAGATACAATTTCAGCTCGTTAAAACAATGATATAACTTCAATTCACACATGAACTGGATTTACCTTTACTCTTGAAGGGAGATATTTTGAAATCAGTACTTCTGCCGCCTACTTTGGTGTAAATGGCCTTGTCGTTCTTCTTCATGTTTTCGACCTGGACTTGGCCTGTGGTGTATCGTCTGATCTCTGGGCTAACAGACACCCCAAAGAAGCTGCGCAGTTTGTTTATTTCCAGTTCTGTGTTCTGCAAGTACACAATAATAATAATGTAATCAAAATGTATGTTGGAAATGCTAAGTAGTTAAGATAGTGTGAATAAAGGTAGTGGGATGATGAGGTTGGAGCGACCAGGCCAAGAGGAAGACCTGAGAGATATGGACGTAAAAGTTATCACGTAATTCTACCTCAACAAGGTCCTCAAAAACATGTAATGCCAATCTGAGTAATCTCTTATTTTGCAGAAACACATTATTTTAGCTGTGGTGTAATAGATTTATTAGTGATTTTAAGTCCTTTTTTTTTTTATTAAGACCTTCATATGGGTTAGAGATTATGCCCTATTTCCAAAAAGTGCACTCTTTCATAGATAGAGATGGAGCACCGTCCAAAACAGAACAGGTCAAAGATGCAGACGTATATGTTTTAGTACATTTTGTTTTTAATAAATCACAATCCCTATACATTTATAGATGCAGGCAAGAACTGTTTTTTTTCTTGAGTTTGTAACATTTTGATGAGGTTTGCATCAATAACCTCAAAATCTAAACTCTGAAGCTGCGTTCACACTTGTTCTGGTTTGAGCCCAGTTTAATCCTTTGGTAGAGTGTGGTTATGTTCTACACCTGGTTTAGTCAGAGGAGCAAGACAGAGGAGCAGAGACAGAGGAGCAGAGACAGAGGAGCTGAGACAGAGGAGCTGAGACAGAGGAGGACAGACAGGAGGAGAGACAGAGGAGCTGAGACAGAGGAGCAGAGACAGAGGAGCAGAGACAGAGGAGCTGAGAGAGAGGAGCTGAGACAGAGGAGCTGAGACAGAGGAGCTGAGACAGAGGAGGACAGACAGAGGAGGAGAGACAGAGGAGCTGAGACAGAGGAGGACAGACAGAGGAGGAGAGACAGAGGAGCTGAGACAGAGGAGGACAGACAGAGGAGGAGAGACAGAGGAGGACAGACAGGAGGAGAGACAGAGGAGCTGAGACAGAGGAGCAGAGACAGAGGATCTGAGACAGAGGAGCAGGGACAGAGGAGCAGAGACAGAGGAGCAGAAACAGAGGAGGAGAGACAGAGGAGCAGAGACAGAGGAGCTGAGACAGAGGAGCTGAGACAGAGGAGGACAGACAGAGGAGGAGAGACAGAGGAGGAGAGACAGAGGAGCAGAGACAGAGGAGCAGAGACAGAGGAGCTGAGACAGAGGAGGACAGACAGGAGGAGAGACAGAGGAGCTGAGACAGAGGAGCAGAGACAGAGGAGCTGAGACAGAGGCTCTAGAGGAGCAGATCCACTCAAACACAAATACAGCAGGCTTAGCTACATGAGTGTGATCACATCTATCATTATTATGGAGCTGTGTGTGTTTTGTACTGTGGACATTTTGTGGCTCTTGTGTCTTTCAGGTTTAGTGACTCAAGATCCTTAAAGAAGCTGTTTTGTTTCCAACGCCTTCAAACATGAGGTAAGTCAACGATTTTAAACTGAACGCCTTTTGTCCTGGTAGTTTTAAAAAGAGTTAACAAAGCTGTAAAGTTTTGACAAACATTTTGACATAGTTTTCTAGATAATTTTGTATTTTTTAATAATTAACATTTATAACGTATATATACATGTAATAATTATGTGGGAAAAAAAATCACAAATATCTTACGTAATTTTAGGCTTTAAGGTTTACTTCATTTTTCCACATAAACTAATATTACAGTTTACTAAAAAAAATGACTCAATCTTACTTGATATACATAAACTGTGTAGGATGATCACATGGTACACCTTTAAAATGAGTTTTGCCTTGTTCAGTTAGATGCTCTGCTACTGGGCGATTCATTTTTGGTATATTAATTTCCACATACCAAAAAAGTCAAAACAGAAAATACAGTGTGCAGTCATTTCCAGCACTCCTCTGACCTCTGAGCAGAACTTGTCCTCTGTCTCCCCCTCCATAAGAACATAAGAGCCAATTAATATCCCTCTGTGGTGAATATGGTGGACATACATCACCCTGAAGTGCAGCGCGCTGAACGCACAGCACAAAATGAACGGAGGAAGTGCGCGTATTAGCATAGCCCAATGATAAACATGTTACTCTGTGGCTATCTCATTTGTGCAAAGGCATTCATCAGTGTAGCAGGGCGGCTATGGCAACTCGGAAAGGACAAAATGAGTGCGGCATTAGTCGGTAAGAAGAATGATGGATCACCTGCTTAACCATAAAGTCATTGAGGAAAATTAGAGAAAGGAGAACTGTTTCAAGTGTTGTAATTTGCTTTATAACTGCAAGTACTGGCACCAGACTAGTGTCAACATGTGCGTTATAATATCAGAATATGAGATCCACGTGACTTTTAGATTAAAGGCTGCCCCTCGCTGGTTTGCAATGAAATGCATGAAGCTCCTCCATGTTTTTAAAGTCCATACACCTCAACTGTGCAGGTTAGCAAGATTGGCATTAGATACCATTGTTGTCTTTTTAGCTTGCCGCAACTTCCCTCAATGCTCCTGCACAAAAAGATGCAGTTTCTGTTCTCACTGCTGGCATTTATTCACATAAAACAACAACGTATATACAGCGCTTTTCCACCTTCAAGGCACTCACAGCTCAAAGGGATGTGCGACAGTAGCTCAGTTGGTGCTGTCAGATCCACTTATGTGAAGGTCGGCGATTCGAATCCAGCTCTCGACATAAAACATCATAAAAACATCATTAGCAGAGCAGTTAGATCCACTGACCCACAGGTTGGCAGTGTGATTCTAGCTCCCACAGATGAATACTGTTGTTGTGTCCTTGGCCAAGACACTTAACTCACCAGTGCCGTGCGTGTGAAGCGCTTTGAGTGCCTTCAAAGTGGAAAAGCGTTATATAAAATTGAGTCCTTTCACTCACTTTATGTACGCAGACACTGTGGGCGAAGCGTCTTGCCCAAGAACACAACAACCCCAGCCGGAAATGCACCGTTAATATGAACGCCAGTGAATCCAACCGCTCAACTAATGATGTTAACGTCAAAAGCGGGATTTGACTGAGCTACTATCTTGCATAAAAACCTCAGCCTGGAAGTATTTTAAACATAAAACATGTAAAATATAACATAAATTGCACAAAATGGATACTTATAGAGGAAAGTTTGAATCTAAGGACACATAAGGGCATATAATCTAACAAATGAATATAGCAAATGAAAAAAAAGGAAATGCTACACAGTTCTACTTATGCGTCACAATATTATAACATATTCAAACACGCAAAAGCTGTTTAGCATGTGACCTTTAAAACACCAACCAATGAGATTCCACACAGCAGCAGTTATATGTACTGTAGAACGGACACTACTGGAGGTTAGTGCGAGCGGGGGGACGGGGCCAGACCTCTAACAAGTGATTATACCGCTCCCCTCCTCCACCCTCCCCTTTCTCTCCCCTCAGGGCACGGGGACAAGAGAGCAGCAGGCTGGCACCGTCTCCCTGTGTGTGAGAGTGTGTGTGTGTGTGCACCCTGCCTTTTTCAGCATATTGTGCCCCCAAACACAAAAAGATGATTAGTGGGATTTTGAGCAGGCCGAACAGCATGCCTTTAAGACCGAGACAGCTGGTAAAGGATGTTCGAGATGAAATGGTCCTGGGGTCTCCTCGCAGCGATTGGAAAAAAGACACAAAAATCAAAAAGCAGCCATCAGCTCGCTCGGTTTATTCATGTATTCCAATGAAGAGAGCTGAGCGGGGAAGAGTGATGGACAGGTCTGGATCAGTGTAAACATCCACATGTGCCCAAACTCGCCTGTTCTTCTATGGACTGTTTACCGTTTAGCTGCAGGTGTAAATAGTAGACTAACTGTTATATGTTTTAAAGGAAAATGGATGAAGAATTAGATACTTGTGTGCCGCTGATGAAGTTTAGAGCTTTGCCTTTCAGAAAACCTAAATATTAGACTACACCAGGGCTAAATTATGGCTAAACCAGGGCAAGATTGAGCCTAAACCATGAATAAAGTAGTAATAATGGTTAACGTAGTCATAGATTTATCCCTAAATATTACAAATACTCAAACCGCAGAGGGCCCCATGTACCGCCAGAAGCCACGTACCGCAGTTTGATGAAACTTATTTAGCTCATCCGTCATCAACATTTGAAAAGCAAAAGCCGCATTGTTTTTATAAGTGCTTTTTGCTGTTCTTTTGTTGGACAGTTGCCAAAATCTGTTAAGTACTCTAAAGGAAACAACAGTGAGTACAGGTTCCAAAAACAGATGTAAAGAGACCTGCAGAGGGCAGCACTTTGTTGTTGGGCTGGTTATGACTGAAAAGAGCTTTTACTTCAAGGGACATGAATGAAGACGTTCTGTGTTTGAGTCGTCCTGGAGGTACTGGAGTTTGTGAAGAGCTTAGTGGAACAAGTACTAAAGGTTAAAGCAAGTCTATTGGGCAAAATGTACTTTTCAGAGCTTTTAACTATGTTATAGTTGTGTCTCCTTCTCATTTACCCTTTGAAAGTTGTTTGTGGAGTGATTCGTGCCAGTTTAAGGAATCTTTAATGGCTTATTTTCAAGACGCCATGTTGCACACTGGTCTGTACTTACTTCGTTCTTCAATTTAATTTATGTAATTGCTGATACACACAAGTTTCGGAAGCGTCGCGTAGTGAAATCTGTTGCCAGCTAGCGTGATCTGCAGCTCCACGGCTCTTTGTTGTGATGATGTTTACGGCGATATCAGCTCCCGTTGGGCACCACAGTTTTCTAATAGGGTCAGCCAGAGGACTTGTTTCTTTTATTAAGTCATTTTAGATGAGTACTGCAACTTAAATAGTGCAAATTATAGCGTAACGATCCACGAGTGTCATAGATTGTAACTATAGAACAGACACAAGCACAATAAGTCTTCTATAAGGAACCCAGCACCAGACTGTACTTTACTTTAAGGTATTTTCTAATATCTGGACAAAAGCACCATTAGCTTTGTTATTGTCATGGGTGTGCACCTCCTCACGACATCACTTGTGGAGGGCTCCATACATGTTGTCCCATTGGCCCAGAGGTTAAAGCGTCATATTGACTTTAATCAAACTAAAGTGATATTAAAAGGAGAGCACTCCCTCACAGCTCATATAAATCCAACCAACAATATCTATTTACGCCTTTATGCAATATGCCTTTAATAAACATAGTGTCAGTGGGAAACCAAATCATCCGCAGCTCCGAGCATGTAGGAAAATCAATTAAAACGAAGTCACCGAGCCGCTTGCCCAATTGTCTCTGGCAGTTATTTGATATAATATGGTTAATACTACTGGCTGGCTAAATTAACACAATTTCGCAATAGTAGTCAGGAGCAGGAGTGTGTCTGAGTGGAAAGCTGGATTTGTGGTGGTAATGGGGGGTAGAGGGAGGTAGGGCGAGGGGGGAGGTCCCGAGGGATATCTGGGAGTCAGAGTAATACAGGACGAGAAGTAAACAATAGCAGTGCTGACCAGTGAGGAGTACAGACCGAATGGGATAGAATGCAATTATAGAGCGGCCGTATTGGTGGAGAGCTAGCATACAATGGGCACACTGGATTAAGTACGCATGGGGGGTTAATATGTATACGTGTGTGCAGATTCATGGTTATGTAATGAATTTGTGGCTATGTTTGAACTTAGTGTTTCGAGTTTGTTGAGAAAGCAACTTTTGGCATCCAGCGGAAGAGTTATGGTTAATGGTTATGGCGTTCCCCTATAGTTGCATGCGGTCGTAGCATGCTATTGTTGTGTCCTTGAGCAGAACACTTCGTCCCCCTTGTCTGTGTATTATATAGTACGTGCGTGAGTCGAAGATATTGATCGAAAAGGCCAGCGATGTAAAATTGTAACCATTATTTCACTTTAAAATGAGTTCACTCACTTCTCGCTTGTTGCTATCACTCCAAAGAAATTCCTAGTCTATTTTTTTCTATTTCTAAGCTCTTTACCTCCACCCCTCCCTCTGTTTCCCTGGACACGGCCACAGCGCTGGTCCTTCTAGGTGGCACATGTGTATAGTAGGTGATGCATGGACTCCGGTGGATCGTTTGTATGGCGTGGCAGAGCGATTGATTCATATGGAGCTGGATGGGACGGATGTTTAGGGGGTTGGAGGGCGTAGAGGGACGGAGGGGGGTGCGGGGGGTAGACCCTGGTGGGAGATAGAGCTGGGACCAGGCAGGGCTGAGCTGGAGGGCGGTACGAGGGGTCACGACGCATTGTTCTCCCCCTCTCCGGCCGTCTGGTAGCTGTCAGCGCCTCATAATGGATGGTGAAAGGGAGAGTGAGGAGTGAGAAGAGGAGGGAGGCCGGGGCTGGAAACACTTACAAGGACTTTTGGGTTTCTTTTTTCTGCCCTGACGGAGACAGATGAAGGATCAATCAGGCCTAAAGAGCGCAGAAATGAGAGGGCCGTGGTGCATCTGTCTCGTAAATGACACAGCATGGTGTAAAAGAGGCCTATACGTTAGATAAGACAATGATAAACATGCTTGTGTAGTTAATGTTTTCACGAGTCGGAATCAGTTGTATTGTCGTTGTGAGTGAGCAAAATTCACAAACTAGGAACTTGCTTTGGCGTTTTGGTGCAAAATTAATGCTTTATAAAGTATGATAATAATGTAAACTGATCAAGTAAAACATTTAAAATAAGGGCATGCATTAATTTAAGGTAAAAAAAAACAAAATATACAGCACACGGGTAGAAAAACAGTGCACAAACTATCAAATAGGTTAAATACAGTTGTTTAAAGTGACAAGTGTTATAGTGTGTTCATGATTCCAACAGCAGAGGGGAAGAAACTGTTCTTGTGTCTCGTCTTAAGACCCACTTTTATGCTCTGGCTTTTAACACCGCGTGAGTTGTGTGGTCCTCTGTGTTTTTCTTTTCTTTTATTTATTTTTATGTGTTTTATTGATTTTATTGATTTTATTTTTTTTATGTCACTTTGTCTCTGTGCAGCACTTTGGAAACAATTTGTTTATGAAATGTGCTATATAAATAAAGTGGATTGGATTGATTGGATTGTGGTTCTGATCCGAATGGGCTGTAGTCTCCTGCTCAAAGGGAGGGGCTCAAATAGTCCATGTCCAAGGCAAAAAGGGGTCAACTTTGATCCAACCTGCTCGCCCCAGATTCCTGGAGACGTACAGGTCCCGAGAGATGGAAGGCTGCAGCCGATCACCTTCTCAGTAGAGCGCACAATGCACGACAGTCTGGATCCTGGTTTCGTTTCCCCGGAAGTCCAGGTGCTGCAAGAGGAAGTGTAGGGCCAGGTTTATCACGTCCTCTACAGACTTGTGAACTCTGTAGGCAAACTGTGGAGGGTCCAGGAGGGGGCAGGTAATGGACAGAACCATACGTCAGAGCCACAGGCCTTTAATCATTAAGTCCAGTGATCCAGGGCTTCTTGGGGACAGGAACGGTGATGACTTGAAACAGGCCGAGACATGCTGTGACTCCAGGGAGGTGTTCAAAATCGGGCCCAGAGGCTTTTCTGTGGATTGAGTCTTTTAAAGAGTCTGTTTACATCCTCCTCCTGGACTAAGTACATGATGGTGTTTATAGACAATGCGGGATGTTGATGCTCAGACAAACACTCTTATGCACAAGTTTGGTTCTTGTTCTGATGATGTAAAGTTGATATTGTTTAAATCATATTATACACCGTTGTACACTGAACACCTCTGGACTCATTCCTGAAAAGCCAGTCTCCAAAGGCTGCAGCTGGATTATAATGTTGCTTTACTTGTGCTCTTAAGGAAGCCGCGATGGACGAGTGCGACTGAGATGTTTGTCACTGCACAAACATGTCTGCACTCTACTAAGAACTTTAATGTACAGTTTTCTTTGCAGCTGAATAAGTCAGAAAATGAAATAATAATGTCACTCACAAATAAGATTCAGTGCAATACGCTTCAGTCCAAGATGTGGAGACACTGGTGTGGCTGTTTATTGCTTGTATTGTCACTGTTCTTGTCCGTTTTAAAAATGAACCATGAGTCTGGAATAAAGATGAGTTGAATTGAGTTGATGCTTTTTCATGTTTACATTTTTTTAAGCAATTATATTAAAAATGTACACAGAATAACTGAAACTGCGAGTGTCCGGCTCACATTTTGAAATAAATATGGTTGTTGTCGATGTGCTTACAATGCATTTTTCATTCTGTTCATTAGTGGTAAGCTACTTGCATCGGTTCAAACAGGGTGTGAACCTCTGACCTTTAGGTTGGTGGATGAGCATTCTAACCACAGTTAAATCCCCACCTTTTTGGTTTCTGTGGGAATTCTGTCCATTCTCAAGCCTCTAAATTCCTAAAATGCTCAACCGAATGAAAAAAGGGGGGGATAGTGCAACAATATCCAGATTTAGTCGACATGATCTGTATTAAAATTTTAGTGAGCATTATATCCAGCCCCATCTCCGAGTAACACATCTTTCTCACCAATTGTCCCTGTCTCCACGATAAAAAGGGTGTGCCACACAAAGCACTGAGGCCTAATTAAGACACTTAGGCAGTGATCACAGTGGGCAGATGGCTGGATGTCCCTGATCCAAGCTGATCCACGGGACACTGGGAAGTTGAAAAGAAGTGCCAAAGGGGCGCTGCGGTGGGCTCCCCTCCTCACCGCCCCAACACAGAGAGGGTCAGGCTGGGGATGAGAGAGCGGGCGTGAGGGCCGAGAGGGACCACCATGGGAAGCTGATTAAACGCCATACAGAAACTGACTGTTGAAGTTTTGGGAAAATATAAAAGTAAATAACATTTGAGTATGAAAATTGTATATGATTTCTGCCTAGAGGTTTGGGGTTTCTTAAATTTTATTGGGCCTCATTCATGAAGTGTTCTAGGAAATACGGACATTTTTCACATTCAGTATGAAGTTGTTTTTTTTGTACTTGTATCTGCTATATACTAAGAATTTATGACACCCGTGGATCATTATGTTATAATTTGGACATTTTAAATTGCAATATTGATAAAAAATGACTGCTGACTTCTGTATTAGAAAACTGCAGCACCCAATTGGAGCTGACACTGCTGCAAACATCATAAGAGCAGTTCAGATGTCCTTACATCCGATGGAAAGCTGGATCACACCAGCAAAATGACTATACAACGCTGCAGAATCTTATGCATATCACCTATTAAGAAAATAAAATTGGAGAACGAAGTAAATACAGAGCAGTGGGTGTAGCAATAGCAGTGAAATCTTGAAAATAAGCTACTTATTGCTCAAACATGAACGAATCACTCCAAAAACTTTTGGTGAGTAAATTGTGAGGAGAAACATCTATAACATCTCCAAAAAGTCAATTTTGCATAATAATCCTGTTTCCCAAAATGTTCTTCTGAAGGAACAGATCCTTCAGACAGTCAGGAGCACTCGTAACTCAGAAATTCTTTAGTTTTAGAATATTATGACTCCGATAATACAACCAGAAATTCTAATTCCTTCATCACTGTACGTTGTATATATTCTTAAATTAAAATATTACTATGTTATTCAATAATATTTATTAGCAGTTCTGTCCTCTGAAATGGCAATACAGTGGTGGTCAGTAGATGTGCTTCCTCAATCACTTCTTCCCCGCACTTTCATATGGTGTAGTACCAAGCCCATATTGGACATGTATAGAAGCTCAGAGAATGTTTGAGGGATGTGGCGTTCGTAGCTGGACGTTGGTGAATTAGGCACAGCTCTGATTTAAGAAAGACTTTGGTCGCTTAAGAACACTTTGTGAAGTTCTGTCAGCATCTTCTTAAAGTGAAATTGATGGAAATTTTAGAAGAAATTTTCATGACTGAGGCCCATAGTGATTTTTATAATGTTTGCACTCAGTTGTACTATAGAAATTGTAATCTATCTATAATATTTCTAAGTACATACATGAGAATGCTATGTTTAAATGGACAATGGCTCTTTATTACTCAAAGTTGTATTTCAAACTGATACATGCATGTTTGACTCGTCTTGTTCTGTCCTACATTTCCAGCTTGATCCATTTTCCCACAATAAACACAAACAAATGAATGAAAATCTGCTACGTGAAGACACAGCCAAACCAAGACAACTCTCCACCATGACTTTTTGCGTCTTCTCCTCGCTGCCCTGACAGCAGTGATGCAGGGGGATTTTAAACTATGTTATCACTCAAATTCTGTCGACAGGCCCGGCCCTGCTCCTCCCCTGGCCCTGCTCTTCCCTTCAGAGCGTTATATAAGCCGCGGGCCCTCAGCTGAGAGAGGCGCTCATGGTGTGATTCCACAATATGCAAGACAAAGCAGCCTGTCCAGCCCTCTGCCCATGTACAACGCTCCTGATCACCTATCCAGAGGTGCAGAGCAGGAAACACATTTTTGTTCTGTTTACCTCTCCACTGCCCTCATTCATCTTCATCTGTGTCTTCTGTGTCGTCTTCTTCTTCTTTAAAAGCCCTATTTTCTAATCTATGCTGTTTCCTCATCACAAACAGACCAGGAGTTGGATTTTTTGGATAATTTCAACCAATCTCTACCACTTCATGACATCACAAGGTGGAACGGAGCATTTTGAGTTTGGGAGATGTAGACAGACTAATAATAAAGGATTACTCAAACGTGCATGAATGAAAGAAAACACAACTCTCGGTATCACAGGAAATAAACTGTACTTTCAAGATATGCTTCAAAGTCTTTGTGAAAAATAATTAAATCGTTGGCCATTTAATGTTGTCAATTAGAGCGTTTCAATAGGACAAGGCTTAAGGCTTCGTTGCCAACTCTTTTTGAAATAGTAAACCAATTGCACGGTTATTTTTCGTCTTCTTTTTATCATCTTCTTCTTCTTCTCCTCCTTTTGCGTTTGGCTTATCTGAGCTGAAGGCGGGAGGGTGAACGGGAGACGGATTGAAACAGGTAAAAAGCACCAATTCATCTCGGAGAGAGAGGGCTGCCGGGACTAGACAGTGTTCACAGACAGAGAGAGAGGGAAACGGGGGGATTGCCAGTGGCTATGTACAGTACTGCTCACGTTTCACAGCGATATGCCAGCTCTTGATTTCTGCACCTACGAAAAGTACATATATGTTTACTGTTACAAATAAGTACTATAGCGCTTCAGTCTGGTGGGTGCAGCAACAACGGGTGCTGCTCAAATGTGACTCAATCATGATTTGCATTTAAACCTCAACAATTCGCACACTCTGGACTCTGGGTCATATTGACTTCTGGCTGTAGCAGTTGATCTACGCTGGCTGTGTGGTCCAAACGGTCTTCTGTGTGTTGAGTCGTTGAGTTTCTTCAAAGAGAATGGTAATAAGATTTATGTACGTTAACCAAAAACGCACACAATAGAGCGATACATCAACAGGGCACTCCAGACGAAGATTAGAGATTTTTTTATTGTTGCTATGAGTCAGTGGGATGGTTAAAGTCAAATGAGATGCACAAGTAACATGCACAAGTTTTCAAAAGTTTGCATATGTGACAAAGAAATGGCTGATATCAAAGCAAGTGAATATGTGCATGAAAGAAAAAGTATTTGCATGGCGATTGTGTATGCGTGTGTGAACTGAATGGTTTTAGAAATGGCGTATTTGAGGGGCGAGATGTGTTGTTTTAGATGTATTTGCCAAACTTATTCTTACTTAACATCAGCCTGTCCAGGAACTACAGGAGGAAATTAGTATTTTTGCTATAACGTGGCGCCATAGTTTCATCTTTCCTGTTTTTTAAGATCAATGTATTATCGTGCACTGTCCCTGTCCAAATATATATCCGCTAGCCGTCTGATATTTGTACTTTTTAACCTATCGGCCTTAAATCTCCAACAGAGGCCGCCTACATTTATTAAAAAAAGCTTCATTTGAACACTTATCTACAAAGAGGACACTCCGCAAAATGTGACTAAACTGTCCTCTTGTCCAGTTTGTTGTAAAACATAAAACAAGGTCATGGACGAGTTTGTTATTTTGATCATTTGGGGAAAAATGATCAAAAGTGGCGTTACATATCAGCCAAAAAATATCAGCAGACCATGCGATACCATTCTAGACAATCAGTATTGGCATCAACCATGAAAAAAAAGAAAAAAATCTGTCAGTATTTAACGAAGATCCGGACTCGTGCGTCCATAAACTGGATCTGACAAGACATTGGCAAGAAAAACTTCTCTGTAGTGATGAGTGAATCAGTCCAAATATTGATTAGACCAATGCGCAATTAGCTACAGTGTATCAGATTGTTGTTTGCAATTAAGATGATATGGATACAACTACTGCCTCTTTCTCTACAAAGGAATGGAAAACTGTGAAAAACACTTACGCTGGTGTCTTTTTATTTACCAATCGCTGACAACATAGGTCCTATAGAGTTGGGCAATACCATATAGATCTTTCTTGGTACAATAACTGATGAGTACGATACCCCAAAGTGTTCACCACTAATTTGACACTTGGACATGTAAATAAAGGCTTTTCAATCTGACTTTGTTGCTCATACTTTTTAGGGGGGTCTTGGTTTTTATTGTTTATAAGTAAAAAATAAAAGAAAAAGTGATCTGGAGCGTTGCACTTCATGAGACTTCCACTTATCTACCTCAAACAAAATCTTTCTTTGTGGCAAACATATGTAAAGTAAACAAACTGTTGAACGAACGCGCCCGTGAGTGATGGCGTGTGCTTTGAAGTGCTCGCTGTGACAGGCCTCTGAGCTGTGGGTGAATGGATGTACATGGACCTGGGCAGCCGTGCCAGCGTGGTGCCAGAGTGGCGCCCGCTCCTTTGAAAACACGAGCTAAACGTATGCAGCCTGCTATTTTCAACACCGCCAACCTGTCACACCGCATCAGCCTCTCCTACTGGTCATTTTTATCACTTGCCAAAACTGCCAACCGGTGATAAACTTTTAAGTTAGTTTTTAAATTTCATTTCCCTAGAGTGAACACCAAGCACAAGTCAGCCAGAATTCGCAATGAACTGCCCAGGGGCGAAATGTTTTGTGTTTTTTTCTCTTCCTCATTCTTGCACACACTCCCAGGATGGAAACAAAGTCCAAGAACTGGAAAAGATTTACTAAGGTAGGAAAAAAATAAAAAAAATACAAAATGACAAGCCTCTAGACCTATGCCGTGTTGATGGACACCAGGAGTCTTAACTTCTTGCTCATATTTGTCATTCGTGGCCCCTTATTTCAGTTAAGTTCATTCGTGTCTGCAGTTAAAGGCATAATGAAGCACCGTTTTTTTTGTTGGATGTGCACTAAGATGTAACAGATGTGCTGAAAAGTAGGAAAATAGTTCTCAGTGGGGCATTATTCAAGATGTAGGCTTGTAAAAAGTATTGAAAATCGGATATTAATTTATACTAAAACTAATATCAAAACTAGATATTCATTTGCGCAGGTATTAATACTAAAAAGTCACGTTCAAGAGACAGAAATGAACCTTTCCTGAATATCTTTAGAGTGATCTTGAGAGTCAAATTTCAAAAAGCACTGTAAGTAACTGTCTTGCTCGTTTAATGGTCAATACAACGTTCTGATGGATTTAAACCACATGTGTCAAACTCAAGGCCCGGGGGCCAAATGCGGCCCGCCATGTCATTTTATGCAGCTCGTGACAAGGTAAATTTAAATGTATGACTGTCTTAAAATGTCAGTTTATCAGGAATTACGCAGTTACGCAGACATATTTTTTTATATCTTTGCAAATTTAAGATGAACCATTTTGCTGATGTGGCCCTCGGTGATACTGAGTTTGACACCCCTGATTTAAACCAGCAACCCCTCCAAGACAACGAGAGCCACCGTCGCCTATTAAACTTTCTGAAGGTTTAAAGTCAACTGCATAATTCCATGTAAAAACAGAAAGCTAAAACCATATTTCAGAGCATTCTCCATGGAGATTGATCAGTCAGAAGTATCGTCTTTCATAAGAAAAAATTGCTTCTTTTGCTGTGATTCATTTGTACAGTTTTATTTGCAGCTGAATAAGTCAGAAAATAAAATAAAAATGTCACTCACAAATAAGATTCAGTGCAATCCGCTTCAGTCCAAGATGTAGAGACACCGGTGTGATTATTTTTTAAAACGTAAATGTTTAAAGATGAATTGATACCTGGACGATTAAGCGATTACACAGACGATAACATGCAGTCTAATTGTTGCAAAAACCTTACATTCAATGGCTTTTACTGAACGTTCCTATCTTCCCCATTGACACACATAACAAACTCGATTGGCAAAACAGTTTCTTTAATTTTCATTCCTTTCAGTCGTAGCATGGCACTATACTAGTCTGGTTAAGCTATACCCAGACATTTAAAAAGGGATCAAACTAAACCTTATTATTCTAACCCACCAGTCTACGCGCCGAGCCTGTGTGCGGGGGTAATGGCAGGGCGGCACTTGTTAGAGAGCTAATATGAGGGTATAAATAAATCCTCCGTATCACAGATGGGAGAAAGAAAGAGTGCGAGCATAAAGAGAGCCATCCATCAGCGTCCCGGGGGAGGGGGACAAATTAAAGCCCATAAAAGGGCCTCATTACTGGGGGCAGCTCTCCTGTCTCTGCCTCCCTCATCCCTCCACATCATCTCCACAGCAGCAGCAGCAGTAGCAGCAGCAGCGGCGGCGCTACCAGGGAAAAATTATACACATAAAACACACGAGGAATCCAGTGCTAGCGCTAATATGTCCGTATGACAATGTCCACGGGCGGTCACTCATTCAAGCACGCAGCGGTTCTTTGCATATTGCAGTTTAATTGATTGTTATAGCAGGTGATGGAGGCGTTTTACGAGTGTTTTTGTGCTTGGTGGAAGTACCTCTTGATCACTGGGACATATGGGGTTCTATACATTTACATTTTAATTATTTGTACCATGAGGAGGTGTGATGAAGGCGGAATGGAGAGGTGGGTAACTAGAAATTTGGACTTCGGTTTCGTTTAGTAGGGAGTGTAAAATGGTTCATAACGGTTCGAATTTTTGGAGTTTGGGAATTTGTTCGTCAAAGTCTACTTAGTTTCAGTGTAGTTAGCTCCCCCCTTCAGACAAATATAAGGCAGTGTCCACTATCCGACCAGAACTGAAGAAGCGTCTTGGATGTGCAGCGAAACATCTTCACTCCTACGACTTTTTGTCCAGTTGACAGATTTTAACATTTTTCTTAGAACAGATAAACCGTGGAGCTAGAGCACTGTGAAGAAGAGGGATTCTGATTGAAATGTTTTGGAAATAAAACAGGCTGCAGTGTCTGGTGGTCGGCCTGTCAAGATAAATACTATTCAACTTCAAGCTGGAACAATGTATATTTTAGAGTCAGTACTTATTAATTTTTTTGTCAATATATTTTTTTAAAGATGTTAAACGCTGAAAATGTTACATCGTTTTTGGGGATAATAGTGCATAAATGTCATGATCCGCACTGTCCGCTCCTGGTTTTCCTCCCTGTGTGCTCTTCCCCCTCCGTCACCTGCCTGTACCTGGAGCTGGGCGGAGCTCTCGGCTTCTCCCGTGCGCACCTGCTCTCCATCTGGCTAATCACCACACCTGCCATGGATAAGAGGAGATGGGGGAAGACACTCGGTGCGAGATCGTCTGTTTGGACTCACCCTGTCTGTGCTGTGTTTGTCTTCCTCACTTGTTCCTGTCATCCCTGTGTTCCTGTCGTGCTCCGGCCCTGGATGTCTCCTGCCCGCTCTGCCCTACGCCCGTCTGGTCTGCCTGTCGTCCTGTGGTCCCTTCATGTCCCGGTTCCTGTGTTTCCTGTGTTCCTGCTCACCTGCTCACCTCCAGATCACCCGCTGTTTGTACTTGTCCCTTTTCAACAATAAATCCTGTAAATATTCCCCGAGTCTGCATCCTTTGGTCCGCTACACACACCCGTTACGACAATAAATTAGTTTCAATATTATCGTTTATCATCTATATTTTCTTCATCCAGTAGGCAAAAGCAGCAGTTGTATAAGGTTCTGATCTGAGGAGGGCCCTTAAAGGTATGATTTAACTAAGCCTGAATATGTAGCAGTTGTTTCTAGTGAAGTTTGTAGTGAATTTTCAAAGCACAAGTTTCCTGACATTGGGAAATACGCTCACTACGCTCTACCCTCTACATACCAATAATATTGATTAATGATTGATTGGACTTAATGAGCTAATTAAACCAGTAAAACAATGACACAGCAGATGTACATGGTATTCTAATGCTAAAGTCTTCTTAAGAATGTTATGATTATTATTTTATCCAGCTTTTAGACTATATTAAAAAAGATATATTGTGCTTGTTTCTGTGCTATAGTTAAACATATGACACTGTGGATCTTTATGTTAAAATTTGCACATTTTAAATCACAATATTCATCTAAAATGGCTTAATAAAAGAAAGAGGTTAGCTGACTTTTATGTTAGAAAACTGCAGTGTCCAGTGGGAGCGGACGTCGCCGTAAATGTCATCACAACAAAGAGTCGTGGAGTGGTCAGAGCCTCCTAGACCCTCTTATTGATAACTGCAGATCATACTAGTGAGTAACAGATTTTGTTTCCATTTGTACCAAAATTGATTAAGGAAATAAATTTGAAGAACAAAGTAGAGTAGTGGCTATGTGTTGGTGATGGTGAAAACGTGGCTGATCAGCAATATGCATCTTGAAAATAACTTTTGGAGGTGTCCTTATTCTGCTAAAAAATGTCAGATTTATGTTATACAATTGTTACCTTTTTTAGTGTGATTATCTTTATATTTTTCTTGTCATTGTCCATGTGTTTTAACTCACAAAAGACTGATGTAAAGTGAATTATGCATAATTTTTCAGGTACATTGGGGTCTAATTGTAAATATGTTTTATCACTGTTGTGATTGGTTGATTACTTTTTAAGAGTCCAACGTCTTAACTGATATAAGGGGCTGAGGAAGGTCAGAGCGGCCAAAATGTTGTGTGAATAAAAATAAACCAAGAGTGAGACAGTGTGCTGGAGTTTTCTTAACCTTCCAGATCTTAAAAATAAGCCATTAAAGATTGCTCAAACATGAATCACTCCAAAAACAACTTAGAGAAGGTAAATAAGAAAAGGAAATAACTATAACACGGTTAAAAGGGCTTTGAAAAGTAGATTTTGTAGAATAGGTCTGCTATAAAACCTATATTAACCATTGGATGATATGTATGGAGACTACGCTATAACCGTAAAAGTCGAACTTCCCCCTGCAGAACTCAACATCCAAAACTGGTACATTTTATAATAACAACAGCACCAACAATCACACAATGAGCACACAGGGACACATAGGGTGTTCTTATTTTCATTACAGTGTAGTGCAGTGTAAGTAAAAGAACTTTATTGTTAAGTATGTGTTAAATCCCATGGAACCACATACATGAATTATTGACAGTCTAATGGGACTGTATAGAGCTGACAGTGGAATGCAAAGTGTGCCAAGACAGGGTTTAGCCTGATATCTCAATGCTGAGCAACACTCAAACTCTGTTATTAGAATTCCTCACTACTGCGCTCACCATTAATTATTGAGAGTGACATGAGTTTTGTAGAAAAAGTAGTTAGTAGTAGTATTTCTTGTCTTTTTTTAATAGTATTTGTCATTTCACATCTTTATTATGTTATTGTTGTTGCGCAGTACCACCTCTGATAAAATATATAAGGCCTTCACTCTTAAAGCAAACCTATTACACGAACTCGACTTTTCAGAGATTTTAAGCACGTTCTAGTTGTTTCCCCTTCTCATTTACCATCTCGAAGCTGTTTTTGGAGTGATTTGTGCATGTTTGAGCGAATTGCTTATTTTCAAGACGCCATTTTGCCGATCAATCCTTGTTTTCACCTCCACCTGTACACGCCCACTGTAAAGTACTTTTACATTTTTCAGTTTTATTTTCTTAATCAGTGATACACACAGGATTGGGTCATTTTTCCTGAAAAAATTATGTAAAATTTTGCCATATTTGAATACAATAATTCCATTGTTGCATTGTTGCATTATCATAAATCTATTGATAATATTAAACACTATTAGTTTCAGTTTCAGATTTAAACTGTGCTGACTTTAACCCTTTCTATCTGCGAATAAAAAGCCAAGAAAATAACATATTACCATAACAAAATACGAGTCAAATATATATTTTTACCCTATAAATAAATAGAAACGCTCCATTTTGTCACAGGTCACATGTCAACAGCAATTTGTAAGAAAATGTGGTAATGCTTTAAATATGGTTCCTTTGTAAACGATTTATAAGGCGTTAAAAGCCCATGTAAAATGCTTATAAACATCCAAGTTCAAGTTCTTTATGGTCCCACTCGGGAAAATGAGTTCTGCAGCACTGAACATATAAAACCAAATAGTAACACAATAATATACAGAAGATTTTTCCACTTTCAAGGCAAACAAAGCGTTTTACATGAAGGAAACACTCACCGACTTTTGTTTATGTGAAGAGTGGGATTTGAACCGCCAACCTTAGGATCATTGGACAAACACTCTACAGACTGAGCCAAAGTCACAAGCTCCATTAATGTAGTTCCCAACCTCTTCCACTTCCACTCCTGTGCCTATTAACGTCTTATAAATAGTTTACCCACAATTTCAATGTAACGAAACGATAGTGTCCTCATTAGAAAGTCTTAGCCAACTTGTTCTCAGCCTGTTTACTTGAAGCCTTGTCCTATCACACTTGTTTGACACACTTCATTTCAGTAACGCACTGGAGGCATGAGTAAAGGTCTTGGGGGGATTAGCTGCTCGCAGGCCCGCGGAGATGCTACACAGCCCGCGTAACATCTCATTTTATTTTTTTCCTCCACGCACTGTGAGGCCGCACTTTCTACTTTTGTCTTTCAGCTCAAATTTTCTCCCACAAACCGCATACTCGATGATTATTTGCATTAAATTATTCATATGCCAATGGTAAAGTGCGCTGGGCTTTGGAGTCGGAGCGCAGTTCTTTCAACATGGCAGAGAAAGGAACTTCAGAGCTAGTAGCCCTCATTTAAATCAAGAAGACGGTATTGATTCCACGCTAGCTCTCTCGCGCGCACGCACGTTGTCTTGGCTTGCTTTTCCAAAACATTATTTTTTTGCACGAGGGGGGTCCCCATAGAGATCAAAACAAAGAGGACAGACTTGTTTGAGGGTAATACTCTGGTGCTCCGCGTGAGCCGTGCACTAACAAGAGGAGAAAAAACTGAAAGAATGCAGCAAACTTGGTGAGTTGTTGCAGAGCACACCTATGTGGCTGCTCAGTCATGGGATTAATCAATGCATCTAACTTAGTATAGAGCTGTAGTCCACTATAGAGCAATAAGACGACTAAAGACGTATCCTGCTGATCGAATGGCAAACGCTCTTAAAACCATTACGTATCTCTATATATCTGACCCAAACTGCACGGGATTTCATGCAAAAACAACAATGTATGCAAAAAAAAAGGCAAAAAAAGGAAAAGGGACTAGGAAACTATTATACAATGACAGATTAAATGTGTGAGTCATTCATTTAATCTGACTTTTTACATATAAATATCAAAAATGGAATGTCTATGGGTAGCAGCTGGATAAAGTGACTGGGGTGAGGGAAGTCTGGGAGTCTCTGCTTAGACCCTGCCTCAGATAAGCAGATGAAAATGGATGGATAGATGGATGGATGGACCAAATCTTCTCACTAACTTCCCCTTTCTGCTGTTGTAATAATTTGAAATACATACTAATACAACTAATACAGATTTTGGTCGACTAAGACACTATCGGCCGATTAATCGACGGAACCACCAAAGGCCTGCAGCCATATTCTATTAACAATTAATGAATATCCTCCACTAGTTTTGACACCTCTGAACAAATCGATAATATGTAAGCACTTTATGTTGTAGTTTTGGAGATTTTCTGAACCAGAAACTCACACAAACTCACTGTCCACCAGAAGCAACTATGGATGATATGAATGGACTTTGCAATATGAACCGGCAGAGACGCAACAACAGCAACCTGCTCTTCTTCACCTGGAAACCGAAACCAGGGAAGTTTCTGCTGTGAGGCGAGAACCCAAGACACTGACGTTTTATTCCATTGTTGTAAGTAATGCAATCTTACAATGAGGCTGGTTAGTCGATCTTGTATTTTGTAACTTTTCAATCTTGCATTTATTGAATTACATGTGTTTTTAGTATTTGAAATTGTCTGGACCTATTTGAGTTGAAGGCTTTTCAGTGAAGCATTATAACGAGTGATGGGATTTTCGGCTCTTTCACGAGATCTGAATCTTTTGAATTCATTCATTTCAAAGAGCCGTTCAAAAGATTGGCTCTTTTACTATTTATTTCCTATATGACAGAAGCCAGTGTGAGAAATCATTTAACTACAAACTAATCACAGAGAGAATCGACCAAACCTCGGATATGTTTAAAATATTTCATTATCCCAAATACATTTTTATTGTTATTTACACAAATCTCTCATTCATGTCACATCCTTTGCTTCTGTGCCATCAGCTCATTGTTAATCAGTATAAAAATGCATACAAATAGAAAAAAACGAGATTTGGATCCAGTCGTTCACATTAAGGAATCGTTCAAAAGAGCTGACTCCTTCACGAAATAACAACAAAAACAACCTCATGAGGGATTAACATTATAAAACAGTTCCAAAGTCACGTTTGTGGGTACTTTAAAATAAAATAAAAAAGTTCCAACATGAGAAATCATTGTGCTCTTAACAACAACACTATTAATATAGACAAACATATTCCAGACAAAGTTGCGAGTTCTAGTGAAAGAAACAAACAGTGTGTAATTGGCAGTGTTGTTTCTAACTGGATTTCTTTTTGAGAAACTTATTTTAACTGTCCCGATGATGATTTGACACAGTCTGATCTCGCATTGTTTACTCCACCTCTGATCAAAGCTCCCGTGTGTCTGGGTGGGTTTCATGTACTGCACTCAGGTATACTTATTACTGCAATTCGTCTGCCCATTTGATAAAATTGGATTTAGATAAACATTGGGCTTTGAGAGAGGTGTTCCTTTGACTTGCCTCACCGCGCTACAAGGATAACAGACGGCTAATGAATCAAGACTGGTAGGGGACTGAGCCGCGGTGTACAACCCAAACAAACCAAGAATTGAAGAAGTATGGTGGTGGTAGAGGTAAACAAGATGTGTGGTTAGTCGTGTTAGGTCTTTTTGAGAATCTTATCTACAAACCCGTGCCAAAACTACCGAATACACACAGGCCTAGGTGATGATTACTTCAGGGCTTACGTATACAGTGTAGAAATAAAAAGTAGAAGTTTGAAAGCATAAAATAGTCTTTCTTTGGTCTGTCTGTGGGTACATTTACATGGCCAGTCGAAGGTTGGCAGTTCGAAACCTGATGTTGGCAGAGTGACTCTAGCTCATACGGAGGAATATTGTCGTTGTGTCTTTGGGCAAAACACTTAACCCACCTTTGTCCCAGTGTCTGCGTACACTGTTGTATGAATGTGTGAGTAGTTCCTTGATGTAAAGTGCTTTAAGTGCCTTGAACATGGAAAAACTCTATATAAAAATGTGACTATTTACCAAGATTTTCGTTCGGTTTACGTGCATAAAAGAAATCTGATCTGGAGGAATGACATTTGTAGTTATCGTTATTTGAAAGAATGATCTAATCCCTATAGTTAAGTGCAGTATGTGGAGCGTCTACCACCTGATTGCTGGAATGTTCTGCAAGACGGCATTAAAGGGCCCCCGTTTGACAAAGAACAAATACGTTTTAAAATAACTTATCGCTACATTTGTTAGATTTTCTCTTTCACTTTTTGTCTAGCGTGAACAATCAGAAAAGAATCCGTTTACTCACGTCAGATTCAACTGTTTACAAGACGTTTCAATAATCGGATTACTCCAGAAATCAGATAACGCTCAGATAAACGTAGTTAGTGATGAGAAACGATAGCTTAACCTGTTTAGTGAGAGTAAACTTGAGTAGGTGGCACAATGTCATACTGAAAGTTTTATGTAAAGTCAATGTGTATGAATAAAAACAAGGAAACGTTTAAACAATTTGTGGACACTGTGGTTCTTTATAAAGATTTGGTTGTTTTGGAAGAATCTGATCTCATGGCTCCCAAACGATTCTATTTATTGCTATTTATTAAAAAAAAAAAAATATTATCTTTTATGTTTCTTATATTTAGTATTGTATTTAAGTTAACTTTTTAATTATTATTTTATTTGTATTAATTCTTCATAAAGCCCTATAGAGATCATTGTATTATTTATGTTTTTGAACCATATATAATCGCTTTATTTGATGCTGATGGTCCGCTGTCCCATGTTTTTCTACTAAGATAGCCTGACTCTCTGAATATTTAAAACTCTATTCACTATTTCACTGCAATACCAAAAAGGCTCCTATTTAACCACAATAGTTGAAAGACAGAATATGCATGCTGTTATGTGTAAAATGCACGCTTACACAAGACCTTTGATATGGCTTGAATGAATATCTCTCAGTGCCAGCGTGAGACTGCCCCAGTGTTTAGACCATGAATACTGCATGTACTCAATGTTTTAAACACATATGGTTTACCCAGGATCACAACCTACACGTGCTTCCCGCTGGAGGGGCTGAGGGGGCGCGGCAGTGGCACGGCTCAACAACTGGCACTTCATAAAGCATTTACCAGCTCGCCCTGTCTGGGACTCTGAGCGGGGAAAGGTTAGCTGCTCAGCTGATCTAGTTCTATGGAGACCGGGAGGGGGCGTGGTCTGATGGTGGAGGTGGGCGGAGTCACGGTGCAGGTCATTAGAGGCCGCTCGCTGTGCCCTGGTTTGTGCAGACTCAGTGTGTGAACTCAGCTAGACATCGATTAGCTCTTTGTGTGGCATTTGACACTATACATTTGTAACGCCAGAGCACAGAGGATATGCCTTATGCTCTGGGAAAGGATTGGAAAAAAGAATGTGTTTTGTGGTGTAATTACACTTAGTAAAACATATGTAATAAAAATGTAATAACAACAGTGATATTACAGTGTACAACCTGAAATGCAAAGTCTAGATACAGTAAAAAAACAACAACTAAAAACTAAATATTGCCACTGAAAAGATTATTACACATGCATTCTTTCATTCAAAACCTTTTTTTTTTTTGACTGGAGGTGTGTTTCACAGTTTTAATCTTTGTGCTGTTAAAAGCACTTCTCTACTTACGAAAAACCGTTTTGTATTTCAAAGGACCTCTTACTGAAGCAGTAATGTAAAAAAAATTGTAAAAAAAATGTATCAACTTGTATTAATGTGTAACCCAAACGTAAGAGACTGTGTGACAACCTGTAATCACATGTAGCCAAATGCAATGGATTTTGCAAGAACTAATGGATAATGTAATAATTATATATAAACCTTAACATGGCATACTGCATAACCACTTGTAATGTCATGTAACTCTGATGTAACAGTGTAACAATGTGAAATAACATCTAACCCTGATATAACAGTGTAACGATGTGAAATTACATGTAACGCTAATGTAACAGTGAAACAATGTGTAGTAACATGTGACCGTGATGTAACAGTGAAACGATATGTAACCCTGATATAACAGTGTAACCATGTGTAATAATATGTAATACTAATGTGTAACAACTTGTAATGACAAGCCACCCTACCATAACAACTTGCAATTACAACCATAACATTCTGTGTAACAATTTATAATAACATATGACCCTGTAACGTAACCTTCAATAACACCTGCTCCTAACATAACAGGACAGTGTAACTACCTGTTATAACATGCAATTTTAATATAATGCACTGTGCAACAACTTCTAATAATAAACACCACTTATAATACAATATGTTACACTGACTATGTTCACATGCAAGAGCTAATGTCATTTTAGTAATCTTTTAATGCACAACACGTTATAATAATCAGATTTTGAGTGAGCATGTAACTGCAGCCAATGAATGATTTATTTATAGATGAATGTAACACCGATAGTGTATGATTCACTGTGATTATAAACCATATTAAACATAATCATTTGAAAAAAACTTGTATCCATCTTATACCAGACAATAGGATTACATCATTACATTTTCTTAGAAGACATCAACTAAAAGAATCATAATTGCTGATTCGTTTAGATATCCACATGGGGCCAGTGGAATCACACAAGTGGCCAAATACCAGTTGCTGCTTCCCATTTGTCCCTCATTGCCCCTCATTGTCTCTACAGTGAGTGGATTAGAAGTACCCACTCCAGCCGAATTGTCCGCCCCATTAACTCTCTTATTTACATACACGCAGCCAGGCAAGGTGCTCCGGAGGCCCCCTCAGAAAGCCCACATCAGCAGCACTCGCACAAAGAAACGAAAAAGAGAAGATAGGGGGTGAAAAACTGGCTGAAACTACACAAGAAACAGAACATGTCTTTTAATGAAGCAACCGTGGTCCTCGGTCATCATTTTCAAAGAAGCAGCCAAGATTAAAGTCAAAGGAGTCTCCCAATGGCTTCAAGTCTGCGCTGCTTTGAAAAATACCCCCAGTGTACAACGCACCAGCAACCCACCCTCTCCCTCCTCCTCATCCTCTTCCTCCTTTCTCCCCCCTCCCCACTTCTCTATCCTCGCTATTATCTCGTAGATAACAGGCTCTCTCTCCACTTTAGCCACCAAAATCTCAGGCCCTAATCCCAGTCATTAAAAAGCAGTGAGCAGCAGAGACACAGAGACACAGAGACACAGAGGTGCTGACAGACGTGGGCCCGGTAAGTTTTTAAAGTGGAGGAATGCCATTTGTAGTTATTGTTACTGATAAGAATGGTCTAATTGCTTAATTTAATAGTATCAGAATGAATATATGCTAATAGTTACAGGTGCACTATGTGTACTACGGTCTGCCACCTGATTGTTGTGTGGAATGTTCTGCAATGTGGCATTAAAGGGCCCATATTACGCTGTTTTCTGATCTATGTAATAATGTTCCCTCATCTAAAACATCCCTGGAGTTGTGTTTGTTTCATTCACACATGTTTAACGCACAAATCCTGCATATTTAGGCTGAGTTCTTCTCTCAAATTGAAAACACTCTGTTCCACCTTGTGATGTCATGTGGTAATACACAAAGTGCTCCACTGTGTTTTTAAACTCCACACACCTTCACTAGAATAGTTTGGATAATTTCAGCCCTGGAGTTACCAATCTCTACAAAACTAAAGGTAAAAGGAGCTGTTAACTTTACTAAATTAATGCTTCTTGACATCACAAGGTGAAATATTTTAAGCTTTGGAGTTTTAGACACACAACATGTGTGAATGAAACACAACAACAGGCAAGTTTTTGATGAGGTAATAACATTCAAACATGACCTAAAGCTCACAAGAGTCAATTTTGAGTAATATAGGACCTTTACATTTATTGCAAATAAAAAAAATAAAAAAAAACTGACGTCACCTAGATATGTTTAAAGTTACATAATGTATGGACCTTTAAATTCAATGTCTTTTTCTTTCAAATATTTCAGTTCATTGAATTTTGACCTTTGACAGGAACAAGGAATAATCAAATACAAATGAAAAATGACAGGGCCAGCTGCAAATGCAGCCACACATAATAAAATCTATGGTGGCGAATGTTTCAGTTTTTTTCTTTTTTTTCCTTTTTCTTTTTTTAAAATTGAATTTGTGCATTTTTTTTAAACCATGGCAACACTGGTAGAATAACTACACCCTAATTAGCCATAATAAAACAATATTTGAATGATTCAGGCTTTGTAACTACAACTAACCTTTCTATATGTACTGGATTATGGAGATATAATCTACATGCAGACTTCAGCCTTTACTTTGAAACCTCTTTTTCTCAGCCCGTCGTTTCATAACAGGCGATGAATTTAAATCCCATCACTGTGCTCTCTATGTATGTCTAAAGTAGGTTGGCCATCACTATCTGTCAGAAGAGAACGACACTGTATGAAATGTATTTATAAGGGACGACTTCATAGACTGTCTGAATATCTCGTTTGTTGAATTTTGATATGGGAACTTTTATACAAGATCTCATGATTGGTGAGTCTAAAAACAGAGCACACTAGAACTGAAATGGGTAAAAAACCTTCTGATTATTTTGCTTCCCACAAATAGAACACATTTCAAGAGAGATGCAAAACTGAATACAATGGTGCCACTAATGCACTTTAATAATCTGGTGATAATCTGGTGAAAAAGAGTACTCTCCCTGTATAAATAAAGATACATGAAAAAATGAATGAAAACTTACATACTTAGATTAATTAGTGCGTCGTTACTAAGCCTGAATCCTTCATAGTTGTTATTAATTAGGTATTTGTTCATGCTTTATCATGGCAAATTAAAGTGTAGCTATTCTTTCAAAGATTCTTTTTAGTGGTGCTCATATTAACATAAAGGGCACTGTTATTTAAGCAGCAGCAGTATGAGTATCGCTGGGAGGAACACATGCAAACAGTATAGTGTACCTTTAAGTGCAACAGACACCTCCTGTGTGAGCAGTGAGCTAACACAGTGGCACGCGCCGCGCACAAACCCATGAATAATGGATGGGCCCGGGGCAGCACGTGTTAAGAACAGAGGAGGCGTGCCAGCAGCGTTTTCACTTCAAATTTGTATTGTCTTTAGTCTCCGCCAGCCATCTCCATTTCCAACACCTGCACTAGCCCCGGAACTAGCTTTCATGTGCAGCAGCGGCACTCGAACGGCGCGCGCAGGAAAAAACATACACTTTCAAGAGATCATTATCCAACAGGGAAACCAAAACAAGGGTTCGATAGCTTTGCTCCCACCTCCACAACCTTTCTTAGATGAACACCTGCAAGAGATCATCAAACACAGGTGGACCGTTTACCTGAGAAGAATAATACACAGGACAGTGGCATATATTAAAAGGTCTATGAGGAAAACAGCTTTTATTTACTTTAGTAATGTAACAAATGGTTTTACTGATCGGGTCTAGAGAGTCAAATATAGTTGGATAAAAGTCCAAGCTGTAAGGTATTTTCTAGCAGTGCAGCACTGCATCAAACTGGTATATTGATTTGCTAATGCTAAGGTAAATAACACGTGCTCACCAGTGGATATGGAATGTGTGGGGACTCACAAAGACGCCATGCGGACCAGCGGGGGCTTATGAGGATGTGTGGACAATAAGATAACAGCTATGTTCTGGTCATTTAGGTTAAGGCCACATTTCTCACCTGTAGTCCCTTTTGCTAAGGTGCTAAGGAATGTGTGACCCCCACTCTGAGGGTTATAAAACACTCACCTTGTTCGACTTTGCCTAAAGTTTCTTAATGTGTAACACCATGCAGACCAGGAGAGGACCTGCCTTACACACACATACATTGAGAGACACCGTAAAAGCTGTCAACATGCACATCTCAGGACTCTCTTCTATCATTTCCAGAGAGTCCGCTGCTTCCGTGTTCACTTTACCTGAGTGGCACTCATCAAAACTCTTCTGACTTTATGTTTCAGACTCCCTCTTTGATGCTTACACCAGAAACATTCATTGTCATTGTACAAAATAAATTAAATGGATGAAGAAAAACAGCAGCAGTATCAAAAATTAATAAAGTATATAAATACCCACGTACGCTTGCATTCATATCAATAAAAGACTCAGCGTGACTAGGACAAAAATACATATGATTCATTTATTAATATGTCTGCTCATCCATAATTTCAAAGCCTTGGAGAGTAGGACAAAAACCCTGGGATTCTGTGAGGTATATACCACACCACAGGTCTTAGCTGGAGGTTGGATTGCGCAGATCTTAAAATTAAGGAAAACGTTTATGCTAGCTTCATAAAGGTAATTTTCTTTGTATTTTTCTTTCTCTGGCACAAGAATTTCCTTTGGGATTAATAAAAGTGACAGCTCATTTTATCTTAATACCAACAGCAACATGACAAACTGGAGCGACTAATGCACAAAGCCAACTGGGACTAAAATGGGACTACACTGGGAACTGGGACCTGGAACCTGAACTAGACTAGGACTAAACCAGGACTATATCAGAAGCAGGACAAAGTTTACATCAGAAGTAAACTTTGCTCAAAACAGGACCAAACCAGGACAGGCGTGAGCACACTCAGAGTTTTTTTTAACTTATAAGTCAATGTTATTATGGGTAACTGTATAATCTTACCCAGCTAATAGCTCAAATTTAGCCCACATTTAGGTTTAGTGCAACCAAACTGGAAAAAGACCGTAGGCCGGCGGTTTCTACATATTTTATACCTCATGCTTTGATAGCTGCATCAACCACCTGTCTCAAAAATGGCCGCTTCTACCCAACGTGCACAGAACAAGATTTGAGCAAAACCCTCCCTGCTCCCACATATCGCCTGAAGACCCCAAAGTTTCTCTTCGAACATCTCCTCAACTTCAGTTGCCAAGCCAATCATCACTATGTAATGCGCTCATACATTATAAAGACCTGGCCACGATTCACAGTGGCACGCTCAAAAACAACAAGTGATCAAAGACGCTCTGGTTGACTGAAGAGGAAGCACCATGGACTGACCTTAAAAACACTAGCGCTCCCCGATGGCCGCGCGGTTTCGCTTCTGTAAAGACTACTCTCATATTAACCACACAGGACGTCAAAGGGGAGCTCAAATGTTTGCTCCTCCGTACTGTGCATTGGGATGTTTTGCCTCGAGTCGGCGTCCCACTATTATGACATCACCCAGGACCCAAGCAGGAGGTTATCAAAGGCACGACGGCCACTTTTGCTATTCATCAATGGAAAATATTCATAGGCGGATACACCCTAGCCACCACGGCGAAAGGAAGCTACATCGTTCTAAAGGCGCCGATTCACTGGCAACACATGAAAAGTCACACATCAAATGAAACTTTTGGGAAAAAAAAAAAAAATTAAAATTAAAAATACAAGGAGGAGGAAGTTTGTTGAATCATTAACAGGTGATTAATCAATGATGGCCAATTGGTGTCCAACACAAGTTTTGGATTTTGTGAGCGGGAGGATCAATACAAAGTGCTTGGGGTGCTGTTTCTAATTAAGGTAATGCATGGCCCTACTAATATGTCCAAGTTACACAAACAAGAACATAGATATTTTGAGAACATATTGAACTTTTTCTCTAGTGTTTAATCTAAAGCACAAATGTGGATAAGTACAAATATTGTTGAAGCTTTCATTCAACTTGGGTATCTCAAGACCTTGCACAACTTTAAGTATAGTGATTGTTTGTCCAGTGAGGTCCAGCTGGTCTTTCGATAATTTATTTTAATAGATTCTTTTCCAGGCCAAGGTTTAGTTTGTTTTCATTCCTGACAGTTTGGACTGGTCACGTGATATTGCTGTGATGTGTCCAGTCAGAGGATTTAAACAGGTTTTGGTGCAAACTGCCTGGTATGAAAACAAATTAAACCTTGGTCTGACACAAGATTCTATGGATATTAATAGTTATTTATACAATTTTGGATTATCTGAACAGATGTTTTTGTAATAATTATAATCTATTTAGCATCTAATCTAACACCTCAACTTCAAAGTTTAATTCCATATGTGAAAAAATCCAGTCAAGACCGTAACATCTCCATGGAGACAAGCAGATGGCAGATCTTCCCACAGAAAAGTTACATAGTGAGCCTTAAAAGTAATGTCATCAAACAACTTTAAACAAATCTATTGCTGGGTTTCAGATGACACAACATTCTATCAGCCAGTCATATTTAATACAGATGGAGGCAACTAAAATTCATATGGTTCAAATACAGATTTTTGTTTTAATTTAAGAAGTTAATGGGTCTAGTCACTAATAGAAATGATCAGATTCAACATTTGTGCATTTATAGTCTGGATATTTCATGGTAAAGTACAATGTACAGAGGTCCCTCGATTATCGCGGGGATTATGTTCTCAAAATAACCCGCAATAGGTGAAATCCGTGAACTATCAGCTTTATTTTTTTTTTTTTTACAATTATTCTATATGTTTTGCACTCTCAAAGTTCAAACCTTCGTAGACGCCTTTGTCGACATTGTGGGTTTTGTCGGGGAGAAAACTTAACATACAGCACTTCAGAGTCACACTGTGATCCAACATTTATGTAAATTTGTCTGAACACATTCTGTACTGGACAGGAGACACGGCACGGAGGAGACTGATGGACAATGGTCTACAGTCCAACAGCCAATCAGGACGCAGAACACAAAGCACGTCCATACAACGTAAAAAAAAACCAAAAAAACACGCAAAACTGCACTAAAAAAATCTGCAAGACCGCGAAAGATGAACTGCGATATAATGAGGGACAACTGTAATCTTTATGCCCCTATCTGACATCATCACTTTCTAGAAAAAACTCAACAATGAAACAAAACAAAATTACATATGACCATAGATTTCTTCCCATTACTATTTTTCTAACAACACATTTTTTTTTTTTTTTTTTTAATTATTACATTATCTCATGAATTGTACGTTAACCAAAACACGAATCCCCCTTTCCACCAGAGACATAAAATGAGACTTTGCCTTATTAGTGAGATTAATACTACACCCTGCTCCATCGGTCAGTTTGGTCACAGTCCAGTGGTGTAATGTTTCTCAAATCAATAAATCCTATGATTGTTTGGCCTACAGCGCAGGCAGGAGAAACCGACCAATATGTGTGCGGATATGTGTGTGTTTGTGTGAGGGTGAGGACTTATCACATTGCGGGGACTAAAATCGGTATATGGGAACCTGCGACTTTTATAGGGATGGAAATGACGGTTTAAATTTGAGATATGGGTTGAAATGGGTCGGAGTTTGGGTTTAGGTTAAGGCTGGGAAGGTAGTGACTATGGTTAAGGTTAGGATCTGTCTCCAGGAATTGAATGGGGGTCAGTGTAATGTCCTCAGGAAGCATGGAAATTCAACGTGTGTGTGTGTGTTTGTATGTGTGTGGATATGGGGGGTATGGGGGCTGGTCTAGTCCCTGTCTCGCTGCTCTGGGAGATCACCCTCAAAAGCCCTGGTTTTATTGGCATCTCTCCCAAAAACAAGATCTGATGGAAACAGCAAATGTTGAATGTGTTGAGGATCAAAGAGGCTTGACAGCAGGTGGATAATACAAGAGTAGAAACAAAACAACAGTGCAGTGGAGAGCTGGGTGCACGGGGCTAAACATGCTAGGTTTCTGTTGATATATATGTGAAATACGCTACCGACAAGTGTACGTGCGGGTATTCACAACAGGCCACGCTATGCAGTTTTACAATGAATTTAACTAAAACAGCATGAGAGTTTTGGGGTTTATATAAAGGGTAAAGCATCGAGAAGGTTCCGGGTTCATTTTCTTTTGTTGTAAACTGTACCGGAAACATGTACCGTATTTTCTGGAGTATAAGTCACACCAGAGTATAAGTCGCACCAGCCAAAAAATGCATAATAATGAAGAAAAAACATATATTTCACATATAAGTCACATCTGAGTATAAGTCGCATCCCCAGCCAAAAAACAAAAAAACAAAAAAAAGAAAAAGAGAAAAAAGTGTCATTTATAGTCTGGAAAGTACTGTAAGTGTACCTGTGATATTTGCTTGGATTTGTAAAAAAGGAAAAAGGAAAAAAAAATTTTTTATTCATCAATATTTAAATAAATTTTCAGTTAAAGCTACATATGTAACCTTTGACACCGTATCTTATCATATTAAATGCACATTTCTTGATACAGCACAAACTATAAAGCGGAGGTGTGAAACTCATTTTCACAGAGGGCCACAATAAACAAAATGGTTGCTCTCAAAGGGCCAGACATAACTAAGAAAAATGTCACTAAATGTAACCAAATGTAATGTAAAAATAAATGCAACTACTTTTTAATCTTGTTAATTAGCCGTTTCTATATTTTCTATATTTTACTTATTCAAGTTACAAATATAACTTGATATTGCATATGGATTTGCTTAGATATGAAAAAAATGGCTGTGTAACTGTGTAACTGTAACTGTGTATCTCCTGATAAACTGATATTTTAAGACAGTCATACCTTTTAATTTACTTTGTCATGGGCCACATAAAATGTCGTGGCAGGCCACATTTGGCCCACGGGCCTTGAGTTTGAGACATGTGCTATAAAGTAACGGTAAAAATTTGAACTGCGTATATTTCTCTCTTCTTGAGTGGAACACACAATAATATTTAGCTACTAGTGTACATAAAAATACTGCAGCAATTTTATAATAAAAGTCATATTTATGCACTTTTTAAAATTAATCTTTATTTATAACCTACCCACGCTTTGACAAGACTTTACAAACACCACATTCTGTCTTCCCAATTACAGAGGGCATGATTGATAGGTGAATTAACCAATCAGAGACATGTATGGTCTGTTCGTGTCAAAATAAACATGGCGGCATACACAAAAAAAAGTCTTATTTAATAAAAAAAAAAAAAATCAAAATGCTGTAATGACTTCATTTGTTTTGTTTTTTTTACCAATAACATTATTACTATTTGTTATTTTTTTATTTGACATCGTGTGTTTTGAGCTCATATTTGGCTCGTTGTGAGAGCTCAGGAGGTTCAGGGCTCTTTTATCTGTAAACCCTGATGTGAGCAGTTCTATTTGTCTGATCACCCGACCTCGCTGTGCTCTAATTCAAAGCTGTATACGGCAACTGTCCACCATTACCGCACAACAAAACCAGGTGAGCGAGCGACAACATCCAGCTCTTTAGTCTAATGGGTATCTAACCACAGGCCTCCGAGCCACCATTAAACTACACCCCAGTATGGCACAAAAAGTGATACGACTCTTCAAAAACACAGCGCAGATGAGGCTGGTGACAGTAAATAAGCATCATTGGAGAACACCTCTGCTGCTGCTGTTGATGCTGCTGCCGCTGTGTGCTTATGCCAGCAGAAATGCCTTAAATACAGATCCATGAATATGCAATTTGGGTGTGAGAGTTTGACAACAAAGGGACAAGCGGCGTGTTGTTTTTGATGAGCCCGGGGTTTCTACCTGTGTGCTACAGTCGCTTCTGTCCTACTTAACATCCCGGGTATCCAATTATGGAAGAAAGAAAAGATCAACTGGGTTTAAAACAGTTGATATCTGGGTTAAAATGAAAGCGAAAACTGTAAATAAGTCAGCGTTTTATTGCTGTATCGGTCTAGTTAAAGTCCCAAGTGTAATGATAGTGGTCGACTTGGGCCTGTTGTATGCGTTTAACACCGCTATATGCTGTTTATGTAGCATCCAGAGCACAAAAGCCAGGAGAGGGGAGACGAGAGGGGAACAGGCTGTACATAGGCCCGTCATGAAAACAAACCTTGATGTGCGATATATAAGATAAATGATAATACTGAAACCAAGCCATCAAGCTGAATCATCCCTAAAAGAGTAGTCTAAATGTACAAAATTGTTAAAAAATATGAGCTGCTATAAATAAATAAATAATAGAATGCAAAATTTACAGATATCGATGCATCTAAAGTCAAGATTTCAGTGTTTTTTTTGCACTTTTTTAACTTTTTCATTACTTTTGCTGGAGCATCAAACACTGCAGTAATAATGTAAAGTGCAAATTCACTCACTATGGTTTCAATTTGTGTAAAGGTGCACTGTGTAACACTTCTGGTGGCATAGCAACAACATCTGCATGGACCCGTCGAACAGAAAAGTTACATAGTGCAGCTTTAGGTGTAGATTTCATGAAGATGCTATTAATATCGCAATCTCATAACCCCAAAAGAGTAGCAGAAGTAAAGGAAACTCTGGGGTACTCATGCAAACAAATACATTAACCCACACAATTATTAACATCTTTAATTTTTATTTATTTGAAATTCACAATATACACACTGTACCTACAAAGTGCTGTTGCTCGCTCTGTCCCGTTCCCGTAGCTGGCCTGTGACGTCTCTTCTCCATGACTGATGTGGTCCATGTGAGGGTGACACCATGAGGGATGAGGGGCACCCAAAGGACCCAGAACAAGCTGTTGTCAGGATTTCCTCCATTCAGCCCACGCCCACTAAAGACCTCACCCCAGTCCCCATGACAACATATTGGTTTGTGTTGTGTCAAACATCCACACGAGCTGTTTAATGACACTGTTGTTGTAGTAGTTAAGTAAGCTTATATTGTTACTTATTATCAGACACATCGGCAAAACCAATTTTCTTGCAATGTTTTGTTCTAAAATTGTGGGTAATACTTTATAATAACCACTAGGCGTTAAATAATATGAATTCCCAGATGATTCTAACTTCAATTATGTAATAACATGGTGTAAGTGTGATGGAGTAAATATGGGACAATATGTAGCTACATGGTAATATCTTCAACTACACCTTAATTAGCCTTAATAAATCATGAACACAGACTTAATTAATAATGAACAAGTTGTTTATTTAGAATGATTTTGGTAAATGGTCCATTTTTATAGCACTTTTCCACCTTCAAGACACTCTTTACATCAAGGAACCGCACACACATTCATACAACAGTGTACACAGACACTGGGGGCAATGTGGGTTAAGTGCCTTGCCCAAGGACACAACGACAGCTTTCATCTGTGGGAGCTGAAATCCCACCGCCAACCTGTGGGACAGTGAATCTACACGTGTTCCGCAGCATTAGGAGTTATGGTGTTACATACGTTTTTGCTAAGCTTGAATCGTTCTCAATAAACTGTCGTAAAGACTGAAGGAGGGACTGAAGATACAGACTCGGGAAACAGTTTGACTTAGTTCATTTGCAGATACATGAATGTGAATGAAGGTAAAAAGAGCAGACAGTTGGGTGCAATGATGTAGGCAGTAGTCTCGGAGCAGGTCGTGGGTCGCAGGGTCAGAGGCTGGGGTGTCTGTACCGGATATGGAGAGCTGGGTCGGAGACAGAGGCGCAGAGTGGTTCCAGAAGAAGAAAAAACGGAAAATGACAAGAAAATACTGGAAGGTGACAGGCCCTGAGTGTTGGATCCTCAGTCCTTTTCTACTCACAGGTGAAGACTTGATTGTTTGATCAGAAGCAGGCGTGTGGAGGCGGTGCCAGAGTCTCCGCCCAGCTCCAGGCTCAAACACAGAAAGGAGGCACAGGATGCACAAAAAAACAAAAACAAATCCTGACATAAACTTGTTCATTATGAATTAAATTGTATCATTCTGCAAAGTCAACTACATACAGTATTTGTCCCATGCCTAATCCATCACATCACATTACAATACAGTATTTACACCATGTTATTGAAACCATAGCATAGCATTAGCATCTCAATAACTTGCACTTAATAAAAATGTGCATTGTATAAACTAGTGGATTTGCAAACATAAAACTGACATGTGAAGAGTTAATTTGCAAAAGTGAAAGTAGTCTTAGTATAGTATTGTTTTCAAAAGTCAAATGTGTTTTAGTATCAAAACATTATTCCATATCT
This sequence comes from Periophthalmus magnuspinnatus, assembly GCF_009829125.3. Classification (NCBI taxonomy): domain Eukaryota; kingdom Metazoa; phylum Chordata; class Actinopteri; order Gobiiformes; family Gobiidae; genus Periophthalmus; species Periophthalmus magnuspinnatus. Next base: position 29,016,789 of record NC_047126.1, read on the forward strand.
TCTTGATCAAATCCACTATACACTGACAACCTAATAAAGCTTTATATTGTGAAACATTTTGTGTAAAAGTAAAGCGCACAACACGATGATTGACAACTTCAATACTGTTTTTTTTTTTTGTATTATTTTTTTCCAAAATCACTTTAGATCGACGTTTAAGTTATGCAATCGACTCCTGCCATCTCTCCCGTACATATTTTCCCACAATTACAACCCATCACTCTAAAAAGCTTGGAATTTTCCGCTCTGACAAGAAATGTTAAACTGTTGACAGCACACACACACACACACACACAAAAAAAATCCCCGGAGATTTCCCATGAGCACTTGCAGGTAACGTTTGAATTCCAACATCAACGCAGCTGGATGTAAACAAACCGTCAACAGCTCTTCAAGAATCGTCACCGTTTTTGACTTTTCACTTACCCCTTTCTTTCAAATGCACGCGGGCCTCCCCTGGCTAATTAGCATTCCTCGTTTTAAGCCTAATTGTGGAAGAATCCCATGTTTTATGTTGCTACAGTGGTAATAACCGACGATAGATGCATAAAATTAGCATACATTTATTGCACAAGACCAAGAGAATATCTGATCACCGAGCCACGGAGGATTGCGCTAAGTTAGGAAGTTAATTTCATTATCTCCTCCTCCCTCATTCAAAGAGCAGCACTTTACAATAATTGGAAAACAGAATAAAAAATTAGCTTTTGACTGGGTGACGCTTGTAATAAAGTATGATGGAATGTGAGAAGTGGCAATTATAGGAGCGAGTCGAGCGCGTAAGGGGACGGCAACGGTGCAGGCCTTGGTAGAAGATGGGACCATAAGGGAGCCACTATAACATTCTGCTTGAGTCCTATGGAGGGCACTTTGTATGGCAAGTCAACGGAATTAGGTTGGGAGGAAGTCAGAGTAAAAATTTGAAGAGAAAATTCATAAAAGATTAGATCCTTACTGAGGATATTACTCGGGTGCATATGAAAACACTAATGTTGCCTTCATGGAATAGTTAATAATGGGATTTTACAGTAATGGGGAGTCAAGTTATTAAAATGAAGTCAACTTGTCTTCACTCAATGACTTGGCGGTTCTTGGTATGACCTTAGATTTTTAATATGAAGGCGATATTGAGGAAAAGGCATCGTTGATTATACGATTTTGACAATTTGGGGTACCACTTTATAATGACTGCACCTTAATTAGCCCCAGTAAAGCGTTAACAAAGATTTAATTCGTGGTTTATTCAAGGAGCTGTATCTGATTTTCACTGTTTTAAAAGTGTAAAACGCAGAACTAGTTGATTTTAAATAGTTAGTAGTGGTCCAAAGTTATTCCTCACATATGTTATCCATTCTGAGTATTCTAATTATTCATGGTGATGAGTTTATAAGCATTTTTCAGAGACCAGAGTGGAGTTTTACACTGATTATTGAGCTAAAAAAAACACTTTCTAATTAGATGGTGTCAGCATGCAGCAAATATATTCTGACCACAACAAAAGTATTGGTATTTAAGTGTAATTACTTAGTGAATACAGTGTTATTACGGTCCCTTTAAGATGTAATTACAGTGAGAATTCTGTGTCTCTAATCAGATTTGATTCCCTGACCAAATACGGCACTAACAAAAACAAAAAGAAACACTCCATTATTCCATTTATTAATTCCATTTATTAGCAAAACGCTCTGAAACACATGTAAACCGTGCCGGTCTGTTGATCTCTAAACACATTTGCCTGGGCCTAATGAGCGTGGACGTCAATACCCCCTCCCTCTCTCTCCCTCCTTCCCTCCCTCCAGACGCGCCCCGTGGCCTTCCCATCCTCCCCGCCTGCCTCATCAGTCACCCTGGGCGGCCCCTCCCCTCGCCGGACCCCCCTTCTCCTTCCCAACGCCCAGTAATGGCTGTTTGATGACCCTCATAAAAGGAGTCAATGTATTGATGGAGGCCTTTGAACGCGGGGGCCCTAATTTGTATGAGGATCAATTCAGCCAATTCATAAGAAGTAGAAACAGGAAGGAAGGCGAGGAGGGGGAGGAGGGGGGGGGGGGGTTGGTCTAAGGGGGCGGGGTCTAGACTTCAAACGACGATGACGACGTTACACCTGTGACCTGTGGCTGACACGCGCAATTTGTTTTAATGATAGTGGCGGTGTTGTTATTAAATAATTGAATAAGGGCCATATGAGATTAGCATGTAAACTACGGCTGCTGCTGGGGTTTGCCGCTGTCTGTCACGGCGCCTTGGGTCATCAGTTTGTGTTAGGGAGAGAGATGGTGCGAATAATCCACACCCAAATCCAATTTCTTAATAGTAACATCATAACATCACATGATAACACGTTTGAATAAACAATAAGGAGAGATAAAGGGGACGGAAAACTGGAGATTGAAATTAGAGTTGATCGAGTATGGAAAGAGTAGCACTGTATATTTGAAATTATAATAAATAAATAAGTAAATAAATAAATAAATAAACTAATAAATAAATAAATAAACTAGTAAAAAGTGAACAAAAGCTGTTTGCATGTGGTATCAACATTCATAATAAATATTTTCATTGCTAATTAAATTCATTAGATTAAACTAAGGAAAGTCTAAACTGTGTATAATTTTTTATTTTTAGTTTTAGATTCACATCCAATTTTACAGCTAAAAATAAATAAATAAAAATAAATAAGTAAATAAATAAATACATAAATAAATAATAAAAGTGAAAAAATATAACAAATTGTGTCTTGATTCAACCTATAGGTAAATGAGGGCTTATAACAGATGCTTTTGCTCAACATACAAGAACACATTGTACCCCATGTTTACAGTACATAAAATACTTATAGAATACAGTACATGTGGTGTAAAGTATTCCAGGACAGTTCATTAAAGGTTCTATATTACACAAAATTGACTCTTGTGAGCTTAAAACATGCTATAATATTGTTACTTCCCCAAAAACAGACCTGGAGTTGTGTTTTATTTCATTCACACATGTTTGAGTATGACTTTATTATTAGTCTGTCCACATCTCCAAAGCTCAAAATGCTCTGTTCCACCTTGTGATGTCATCAAGTGGTAGATTTCAAGTTAACAGCTACGTTGACCTTTAGTTAGATTGGCAATTCCAGGGCTGAAATCATCAAATGATTCTAGTGAAGGTGTGTGGAGTTTAAAACACAGAGCACTTCCTGTATTACCACATGATGACATCACAAGGTGGAACAGAGTGTTTTCTGTTTGAGAGAAGAACTCAGCCTAAATCTGCAGGGTTTGTGTGTTAAACATGTGACTGAAACAAAACACAACTCCAGGTCTGTTTGTGATGAGGAAAACAGTTTTATAACACCGATCATAAAACAGAGTAAAATGAACTATTTAAAGTATTGAAGTACAGTCTATTTAAATATTCTAGTACAGTCCATCTAAAGAACACTGTAAAACTTATTACCAACAGCACAGTCCATTTAAATACATCATCAGGTTGAGAGTCAAATCAGGCTGTGAAATCTGCCTCTTTAGCTCTAATCAGGTGCGACCGCTGCGATGATCCTACAGTAGAGCCGCTGGAATAACACTGTCCGGGAGAAGCCCCCACTGCTCTGGCCTCCTCTTCCCTAATGAGACCCCATACCTCCAGCCTCCTCCACCCAGGGACCTCCACAACCAGAGAGGGGAAGGAAAAGGGAGGAGAAGGGGTGGAGGATCTAAACCCCTCCATATCATTTGCATGTGAAGAATCGTGATCCGTGGAGAGCCGGTCAGAAGGGAGTTGAGTACAAAAAAGAATACAAAATTGAAAGTGCGCTAGGTGTGCTCCCTGACCGCAAAGCCTCATCTGCGGGAAGTATGCGAAATGATCCATCAAAGAGTTGCCGTCCTTTCAAAGCGTTTTTTGAGTGTGGCAGGTGAAGTCGTAAGAGAAAAAAAAAAAACACCATAAAAAAGTATAGCGAGTTTTGTTGAATGGGATCCAGTGGCAGGTCCTAGCGGTGTAGCGGTGGAGTGGTTAGCCCCAGAGTGTGCTGCTCCAAAAGCGTCTGTGATGAGACTGCATGGCTAATGAAGCACGGCGCTCCTCTCCGGCTCCACCGAGAGCCCAGCCTTTTCTTATTCCCATTCATCATTAATTCAACAACGCTGATAATTTCATTAGGGTTTTTTTCCCGCGCATTTTCACGGGCCTTTATCAATAAATGATGGGCAATGGACCGAGGGCTGCCCCTGCTTAGCTAAACACACATGCACTGGCTGTTTCCTGCTCTCACACAGGGTAATGTATGGAGAGATAGGAGACAGTAAGAAGAAGAGATCATATTGTTGTATAATAAGGAGGGGAAGTATTAAAATTCTGTCAACAACGCTTAAAATTGGTAATTAGAGGAGTGAAGTAAATAATAAAATAACACAGCACCACTTTGTAATACCTACACCTAAATAAAACACCTAAACCTTAACTACACCTTAATAAGCCTTGAACAAAGACTTAATTCATAATGAACAAATACAGTAGATGAGAAGAAGAATGATTCAGGATTAGTAAGTACTTCATTAAGGTGTAAGATTTAGGAACATAGACTGTATAAAGAACGACGTCATCCACAGTGTTCAGCTCCAGTCAAATGAAGCTCATCGAGGCTAGAGCAGTTTGGAACCGACTTCCATATTTGGAATTCTAATCGTGAGTATCATAGCAACCAAAGAGCCAATCTGGAGTGAAGCTGTTGAAGGTAACGCCCCTTCCCGCAACACTGGTTTAGCAGGGAGCAGGCGCTTAGCAACATTGTCAATCAAACCTGTTGCTATCATTCTTAATAAATGATTTGTTTATTATGAATTAAGTTTTTGTTCATGCTTTACTGTGTTACTAACAATACTAACTAAACATTACCCTGTTTAATAGCCATAGGCCTACAACAGTATATTTAGGGACAACATACATTCTTTGGTTAATGTAGATCACATGTGTCAAACTCAAGGCCCGGGAGCCAAATGCGGCCCGCCATGTCATTTTATGTGGCCTGTGACAAGGTAAATTTAAATGTATGTTATGCTAAAATGTCAGTTTATCAGAAGTTATGCAGTTACACAGAATTATTTTTTATATCTTTGCAAATTTGACACAAACCATTTTGCTGATGTGGCCCTCGGTGAAATTGAGTTTGACACTCCTGATGTAGATTTAGCTGCACTTTGAAACAAGCTAACATTTCCTGTGCCTGTACTGAAACATACATTTGTTAGTGTTACTTAAAATTACAACTTGTAAAGCCAAAGGCCCAAAACATTTGATAAAATCAAAAGTTAGTCAGCCATTGTTGGGTTTCAGATAACATCACAACATTCTATAGGCCAGTCATATTTAATAGAAAAAACCCAAAAAAGAATATTGTTCAAATGCAGATTTCTGTTGTAATACGGTGAGTGAGGGAGAATAACCTCATCACAGTATAGAATCTTAAAACTACCAATAGCTTCTATTTGGTGACATTTTATATCTCCGGACATTCCTGGAGCTGAGTGCACCAGCTGGTTGTACGACTGACTGTAACTCTACGTCCAACTTATTTCTGAAAGTTACGTCCAGTGCACCAGTTAGACTGAAGCCCTCTGCATGCTACGCCCTGGTATATCTTTTATGACAGTGTGAGTGGGCAGTGGGTCACTGGAGCTGTGTCTGCTGCTGTGACTCTGATTCTTTGGGCTGTGGTGACTCTCTCTCTCATATACTCCCATATCTTCTTTCTTTAATCTCTTTCCTGTCACGTTAGTTAGAACTGGCACTAAATAACAGAATGAAACAAGACTGAAGTTCCTCTGCTATGTGTCAAGGTTCTGCAAATGGCGACTAAACACTTTCAATGGCACAAAATAAAGGTCTCTGTGTTTTCCAGCTACAGAAGCAGCTTTAATGTGACAAGGTCTGACACTGACTGATCATCAATATGCTGGCCTTTATTTGCATGTAATTTTGACAGGTAGCCCTAGCAAGTCCTTCTAATAGATTAATATCAGAACTCCATTGGATAATTTACATTGTTAGACTAAAGCACATTTGATGTATCCAGGCAACAAGCACAGCTTTAGGCCGACCAATCACAGAGCAGCATTAATGTTTGTGTGAAAGCCAAAGGCAAAGCACCCAAACCAACCAGAACAAACATGGCAACGCTGACAGATGTAATTCAACCTATATTAGAGGAAATACAGACTAGGGGAGGATGTCTGTGCTTTTCCCTCAACTGGATTTAATCAAAGTTTGATTTTTTTTAGCTCGTTCTGTTGGTGGGATGTTTCGACCAGTCAGATTCAAATAATCTTCATGACATTCCACATTTTGTGATCGCTTTCAGGAAGAGCCATCCCAGACTCATGTAGACCTCAGTTAAGAGTGCTACACACATCCGTTGTTGGTATCTGCATTTTGTGTTGTTCCTCTCCCTCCTCTTTGTTTTCTCTTTCTAGGGCTTGTGTGTGACGGGGGCATGGCCGGCTCTTCCTGCTGCGCCTGTTTCTAGTCCCATCATCATCACTCTGCCTATAAAAGCCCGACTCTCATTTTTACACTTACCCTTTTTGTCCTGTGCTCAGGTCCTGGCTGCTGTTAGGAGCAGCCTGTCAGCTCCTGTCTCCACTGCCTGCCTTTTGTTAAATACATTTTTGAACTTTTGAACCGAGCCTTCTCTGCCTCTGCTTCTAAACTCACCTTTAACACTATGTGACAACTATATGTACTGCTTTTAACAAGTAGGCAATAAAATACATACAATTATTTTAACTCAGTCCCTGTTTTTGTAATACACCAATACAAACACACAACTGTAATAGGCCAAACAGGTAAGTAGCCTTCTCCTGACCTCACTCCATCTCAGAATAAAAGTCGCTGGGTCTTCATTGTCCTGGCAATTAAATTACACCATATGCAACTGCATTTTAAAATTCCCAAATCCCCCAAATGTTGAAATTAATTATTCATGAGGCAAATACAGAAACACAGCTAAAATACAAGAAAGGCTAGACATGGTTTGTGCCAGCTCTCCGGTGATCTAACATATGGCATCCCCAGTCACCAGGGGAGACTCTCAGGTATGTAACCCCGATTCAGGCTGTCTTCATCGGGCTGTGTCTTGGCATGTGTCAGGGCTGCAAGATTAATCAGAACTCAATTGAAATCATAATTTGAATGGACGCAATTAGCAAATCACAAGCACAATATCTTCATATTATTCAGTGTATAAAACTGCTAACCCTGTGCTTTAGATCTGTACAAGTATGTTCTGAAATACATGTGATTTTTGTCTCAGTTTGTCAGTTCATAGGCCTATTTCAGTCTTTTTGTCAATTCTTCTAATTAAAATTGGAACTTTTAACCATGTTGTAGCTGTTTTCCTTCTCATTTGCCCTCTCGAAGTTGTATTTGGAGTGATTCTTGCATGTTTATACTCCTACATATGCAGTTTTATTTTCTTAATCGGTGATGCACGTTGGATTCTGCAGCGTTGCATAGTCATTTTGGTACAAATGCAAAAGAATCTGCTACTCGCTAGTGTGATCGATTCATAGAAGGAGCCAACAGGCGACGTCAGCAGCTCCCATTGGCTACCACAGTTTTCTAACACAGTGAAGTCAGACTTATTTGTTTTATTAAGCTGTTTTAGATGAATATTGCGATTTAAAATGTGCAAATTATGACATAATGACCCACGGGTGTCATAGATTATAACTAAATAGACGTTACAAACCAAAAAAATCAGACAGAATTGCAATGTTTGTCAGAAAAATTACAATGAGATATTTTTCCCTAGTTGCGTGATTTCGACGTTGCATGTTTTTGATGAAATGCGTGTCCCCCCTGGTCTGCGCTGCTCTCCTTCCATTTTACTGATTAAATATACGCTTTTCATCTGTGGATACAATGCTATTAATTAAATCATTAGCTGAGTGATTCGCTTAGGAGCGCGGGGAGCAGTGGTAAAGAGATAGCCCACTGCAATCACTGCTGAAATATTCATTAAAAAAAAAAGATTGCCTAAATTCATTGACAAGGATTACATGTGTAGAGACCGCCTCGCCTCCGCACTTGGGTCCCTTTTTGATCAGAAACATAAAAGCACAGAACACACACAAAGTTACAATGAGCTTATTAAGAATGTAGTGTGTTAAACGGGGTGGTAATGAAATATGATGGTGCTGGTTAAGAGCCGGCTCCAGGGGGACGTAGCAGCTTAAAATGAAGAGCGGGTACAGAGTTATGTTTTTCCCACGTGGATTTGAACGCAAACATGAGGCCGAGTGTCCGTTTTTGCTCAAAACAAATAGGGAAAGTGGTAAAATGTGTAAAACGTGTGGAATTCAGCTAAACTTTTGACTGTTTTTATGCTGTTTCCTCGTTTATTCTCTTAAGATAATGACCGGGTTTTTGTGCTTCATGTAAACGCAGCCGCTGAGATGCCAGAAATACCGGGTGGCACAGTGTTGCGTCGGTGGCTTTAGTGGAAATTGTTGTTGTGCCCTTACGCAAGACACTTAACCCACCTTGCCTCGTATGAATGTGGGTGTTGGTTGAATGAATAACGCGCTGTAAAGAGCTTTGGGTGTCATGGAAAGCGGTATATTAATCCGACGCATTAAAAGCAACACTTCAAGTATGACTGCTGCCGATCACTGCTGCTGATTCAGTGACAGGACGTTTCAGTTCATAAAAAGAAGCAGCAGCACATGATTAATCAAAGCACAAACCAGACAACGACCGTGAATAGGGAAAAGAAAAGTAAAACCAAGAAATGTGTACTGTAAATCAGCAAACAGTATTAATAAGTATGTGCTTACCTTAGTATACTAAAGTAAGTGCAACTGAAAGCATGATTTTTGTTTTATTTGTTTTACTATTAAACCTCGCGTTGGATGCTGTGTGTCTTAAACAAGAATGCGACACATGTTTATTTTAAGATGTCTACACTGGAAACTGCTACTTCGGTTACATGGCACAGCACTTGAGGTCTTGTAAAACATGTTTTCAGTGACTGCAAACATCTTTTAGTGACGTATTCTACCTTCCTGTGAACAGCTAACAGTATATCAATTTATAACCTTGTGTGGACAGTATGTAAAATGATTTAAGTTCTTACAGGACCAGCCTTCTATAAATAGTACCTTTCTCGGGCTATAAGTACTAGAAACATATGAGCTGCTGTCTGTAACTTCCCTCATCTGATCAGATAAAGTTCTTTCAACTCTCTACCTGACCTGCAACCTCTTCCTTTACAATTTGGGTCTGATCAATCCAAACTGTCATGGTTTGGCAAGACATTTCACCCGCCTTGCTTAAAAAATACAATATATAACTTTCTCCAGGAGGCTGCTCATTACCTGCATGGAGATAGCTAAGTTGCATGTATAATATTCTATACATTGTAGCCAAAGGATCAACATTTCATACTAAAGCACTGTCAAGCATTTCTGAGTGTATGTATAAAGTGCTTACATTGCTTTTACACTACTGTACCTCTAGTGCTGAAATGTATACTACTACTGCTACTACTACTACTACTACTACTACATACTAATAACCTGATCTGCTTTACCTCCTTCACATCTGTGCCTTGATTGTCACTTTGCTCGCCTAACCCCGAGCAGCAGACAGCATATGAAGACCACAGGGCGCGTATTTGTGCAGGAGAAGACTGCAGTGATGGCAGCAGACAGCTCTTCTCCCTGTGAGGTGTGTAACAGTCTTCTTATAGCAGACACCGGCTCACCCTGCGCTGACATGAGAGTGCGGGGCTGGGGGAAGAGAGATGGACAGGCAAAGGAGAACAGACGCGCCGGGGCCCGGGAAAAATTGGGAGGAGGAAAGAGATAAAGAATTCAATAGAGACTTGTCTTTCACAGGAGTGTCAGAGGTGAGCTGGAGAGAGGGAGAGCGAGAGGGTCAAAAAGGCAGCGCTGCCACCCAGGAAGCTAAAGGCCGGAGCTGCAGCTATGTGGAGCGTCATAAACATACAGCGGAGAAATCAATATGTCTGAGCCCTCATGAAGTGCACGTGGACCCTACAAATGCTAATAGTGTAAAAAATGTAGGCAAATTAAAGCGGCTGCACTCGATTTTTGTCCATGTAGTTCACAAAAATCTGCATTACACCAGTACAGATATAGTGTAACAGCAGCTCTTGGGTTCAAAATGAGACCAGTGTGAGCTGTTTGCATCTGTTATAAAGTATTTTTATCATCCAAGGATCTGTTAGCATGCTAGTTGAATTGAATACTTTACCAGAGGATACTTCTGTGTTTAGAAGGAGAGATGTTTGCGTCTCAGTGCTAACATTTTGAGGCATAATACATATTAAAACAATGCCACAAACTGAAGTCCTCTACGGATAAAAATAATCAGCTAATCTGCATTTTAATTGATTTGGATTTTAATAGGTTGTTTATTTTATGTCTGTGTCTGTGTAATCCCTCAAAATTCAAATCAACTATCTATCAACTGGACAAAAATTTGCTGGAGTGAAGACGTTTTTCTGCTCATCTAAGTCGTTTCTTCAGTTCAGAACAGTTCTTTGAGAGTTCCAGACCTTTCATCTAAACTGTGAAAATGCAGATGCTTTGGCCTGGTTTGTCAACATTTTAAGATTACTCAATTGAGGTGGAGGGCAGCTAAGAATCTTTGGTGGTGCAGATGTTTGAAGCTGGTACGCGGATAATATCTGAGCAATGAATATATTAGCTACACCTAATTAGCCATATCAAAGCATGAAGAAAAACTTAATGAGCAAATCGTCTTTCTCCATGTGCCGTGTTTTCTGGACTATAAGTGGCTCTGGAGTATAAGTCACACCAGCCAAAAAATGCATAATAATGAAGAAAAAACCCCATATATAAGTCGCATTGGACCAAATCTAATCACTACCTCTGTGCCTATACACTTGAAACAAAAATAATCTTCACAAAATTCAATATAACAGCTCCTCTTTTAGCATAAATTAACTTAGGTGATACTATTCAGTCGCACAGGTGTATAGTTGAAATTACTTAAAAAAACAACAAGGTCCAAAACCAGAAAGACAAGGAAATGTTTCAACTTTGCCACTAACAATAATATAATTTCCCTATTTTGTATGTCACTATATTGTACATGTTATGCTATAAAATGACCCGCTATGAGAAAAAAGGGCAGCAGACGGATTGAGAATTCAGCAGAGACTTGCGGTTGGAGGTGAGGGGCTGGAGCAGGTGGAGGAAAGACAGAGTGGGTCAGAGAACAGCACTGCCACCCAGGAAGCTAAAGGCCAGACGGCAACGTGCACCAGGCTGGAGAGAAGACTGAGCATAAACAGAAGATAGACAGAAGGATGACAGCTAACACCACATACTGTGCATGTTCTGAGCAGAGGAGAACACAGCACAAAACAGTCTATAAGTATCACAGACTGTGGAAAGGAGTGGGGTAAGTGAGTGTGACGTCGCTCGTAGAGTTCAGCTTCAGTCAAATGAAGCTAGTCGAGGCCAGAGCAGTGATAGGGGCGAGTTTGGAGTCGAGTTCCGTATTTGGAATTCCAACTGCGATGTGATAGCAACCAAACGGCCAATCCAGAGAGAGCTTGTCGAAGGTAACGCCCCTTCCCACCTACACCATTGGTTTGGACGCCTAGCAACAGTCAATCGAACCTGTTGCTAACGCTACCAATGTTCATATCTTGATTTACGGACACAATAGTGAAATAAAAACACCAGGATCATGTAGAACGGATTAATGTGAACAATTTAAGACCAAAATGATGAGCCCAACAGCAGCATTTATGGAAAGAGTGGTGACAGCTTTTCAATAGAAAGTGAATTGGGAAAAAAAAAGAAGAAGAGACAAAGGAAAGGAAGGAAAAAGGGGAAGAAAGGAAAAAATAAATAAGCGAATGGAGACTCAACCCTGAAACTGAATGTCAAAACTAGTTTTAACTTCATAACTATAATCACTCATTCATTCATTTTACCTGCTCAATAATAAAACATTAGCTCATTGTAAGCCCCCAGCCCACCCCCTCAACCCACCCCAAGCTCTGATCATTGTTTTGTTGTTTTTTTAATTTGTTTTTTTTCCGATGCTTTGTACCAGGTTTATCATTTTCTTGTCTGTTTCTTTGTCTCCTTTGCATTTTTATATCTCTTCTGTTATGTTTTGTACTGTACTGTTTTTTTTTTGTTTTTTTTTCATAAATAAAATTAAAAAAAGAAAAACTCAAAAAGAGTGAATTGTTCCCATGCTCTCTTACTATTTGGAACACAGCTGGTAACAAATTAGCTATGTCCATTTATATATAAGGTCTGTCGTGACTATGGTGAATGATATGAATGACAAACAGAATTCATTCATTTAAAATTTTTATTGCACAATCCCAATATCCATCATCCATCATCAAAACTCGTTATCAAACACAATTACTTTTGTTTGTTTTGTTCTTTACGAGACAGTGTCCAGATTACCTAAGTGACAATCTTCTCAGCACTGAACTATCTGGACGACTGAGGGATTACATCGTCTTCTTTACCAGTTATTGAAATGTTTAAATGTTATGTAATGTGCACAAATGTGTTACAAATAGAGTGGTTTCCAAACAAAACACACACATATTTTTGAGAATTTTGAATGATTTATTTATACTGGCTTATTGAGTACTGCCCCCCCGTTTATTTATTACATAAAAGAACGGAATTATTTATTGTGCCATAGTTATTAATAATTACACCACGTTTACCCACATTGCTTTCAGACAAATTCGTTGCCGTGGCTGAGTGCAGAGAACCCAATAGCGAGCCTACATGAGCAGATGAGGTGGAGGCATGTGGTTGGAGCATCTGCCACTGCACCACCCATAGGGGAGTGTGGCTGGGCTCTTCAAACACACTGCGTGGGACCTCCTGCTTTTGAAGCTCCAGGAGAGGGACAGGGGGACAGGACTGGGGGACGGAGACACCCACGGCTGGGACACTCCGCCAGATGGAGGCGGATGGAAATGTGCGAATAGAAGTCGTTTCCACAGAGCGATGTGATGTTCTGCACGGTACAAGTTTGTAATGTGTATTATCAGACAAAATGATATGCGCTTTGACAGGCAGAGGCTTAGGGTCTGCTCCTGAGGGCATAAAGAAAAAATATTGTCCCGTCAGGATCCAGACAAGACACATCCATTTTTTTTTTCATGGAGGACCTGTGATGTATTTTGCCTATTTCATTTTTTCAAAGACCAGCCTGGAAATCATACTTTAGGTTTATGAACTTCTGTCATCTCTGTATTGATGCTTAGTGTGAACCAACAGGGTCGTTGAGGTCGTGATTGAGTGAATGATGGAATACAGCAGAAACTTCAATAGTTTGAACACCTATGACCCAGACCTTGGTGAAGTGGAAAAGAAGAGGTTGGCAGGGCTGATGGTTCTGCTGCTGCGGTGGAGATGGAGCAGTGAAAGGTTGTATGTAGCGTTTCTGGTGGGGCTATCTTGCCACTGCTACCGCTACCAGCACTAGTACTATATTTGTTCAACACTAACGACTCATTTGAAGATAGTGAGGTTCAGATCTTAGCCAGAGAAAAGAAATGGTTTGAGAGGGGAGTAAAAGAAGCTGTTTTTGTTAGGAAAGACCATCCTTCTTTAAACAGGAATGAAGGCCTGAGACATCACCTTTCCTAACTTCATCCTCAGTCCCAAAGCAAACAAAAGAAACAAAGAGAACAATATGAGGGTCATTAAAGGCTGAACATGATCATTAAGACTGAGACTGAAGACAATAGCTGTTTACAGTTTCAGTGTAGTTAGCTCCTACCTTCAGACAGATACAAGGCAGTGTCCAGCAGTAATCTGACCAGAACTGAAGAAGCGGCTTGGACGAACAGCCAAACGTCTTCACTCCTACAACGATTTGCCCAGTTGACAGATTTAAACTTCGTCTTTTGCTATTTCTTCAACAAATACTATATGTTTCGGTGTCCATGCTATTTGCACAGTCTAATACTAACACTACTTACAATATTTCTCCAAAAATAATGCTAATTATTTGCCTTATTTGAGATCCAGAATACACATTTCATCAATACTTTATGAAGAGTTCGATCACCGATGAATATCAATGTTTTCAGATGGGTGTGATTGACAGCTGAATTAGCCAATCAGGGACATTCATCGTCTGTATCGAAACAAATATGGCAGCTTACACGGAAAAAAGAAAGAAATACACTGAAAAATATGAAAAACACAGAACTGCAGTAGTCGTAGTAGTCGCAACAACTACCGATCCAACTACTACCAATACTATATTTCTTCAATAATGCTACTACAGCTAATACTATTATGTTTTATCTTCCACTGCCAACGCTATATGTACAATCTTCAGAATAAAATAGTAGACAACACCTAAATTTGCGCTGCTTGTTAGCACTTCCACATTTTAGCCACCTCCTGGTCATGTTTAGGGCTAATCTACTCCTCTCTGAAATAACTACTTCATTTCGCTGTTTTCATTCACCTCGCCCTGTCGGAACTACACACTTTTCTATTTGGAGGTTTGGGAGATCAAAAATGACTGCTCAAAGAGGAACTTTTTTGGGGCGTAATTGACAGGAAGTGTGAACGGCATAAATAAATGACTACGCTAGGCTTTTGCGTGCTTTCGTCTCAGCATCTGGAATCAAACATACCCTGCACTTCGCCGATAAAAGCCATGACAGAGAAATTACAGCTACAATCAGTTAGGCCCTGTTTCTAAACGGTCTCCGCGGCCACGGTTTGATTGACAGGTGCGGGTGAGCGGTAAGCTATGGAGACCGGCAGTCAAAATGGACAATGGAAGTATCACCTGCCGAAAATACATCTTACAACGTGTGATCTTCAAAACACAGGACGGAGGAGCATAGGAGTTCAAAAGTATGGCTGAATAATGGAGGAGATGGGGTTTTCTGATAACAGAGCAGACACAGGTGTAATTAGGAATGATAAAATGATTACTCTTCACAAGGGAAACAAAGAAATATCTGCTATTGTAGGCATGTTAATTAAGGGTTGGGTTGGAGCGGGTTTAACTGAAAAAATGGGGTTTCTACATAGCGTAAATTGCTGTGAAATTCTACGTAAAGAGCCAATTTTGACGACTACAGTATCTACTTGTCAACTGTCAGCCAATCACAGCTCACTACTTCGCTACCCAACCAAGTCACAGGTTAAAAAAATAACAACTTGTGACGAATATCTGCAAATACAGTTGTGTTCTGCGGTTGCGTCCACCACACTTCGTCCACCCTGCCTTGTATAAATGCGTTGTGTGAGTAAGCGGTTGTTGGTGGTCGCAGATTGAGTTGCAGACGTCAAATCTATAACAATGTAACAGTATCGCAACGTATTTTGTTCTCTAAACTGTGCTGTACCACGTCCAGAGCCTGAACCACACTGCGAATGACCCAGCAGCACCGGCGTGTAAGCACAGCGCACAGTGAGGGATGGACACCGCGAGGCACACATGAATCACATGTCCGGCGCATTTAATATAGGGCCAGTGTGCTCCTGTGTTTGAGTCCTGAGCCATGTGGTCCCGGGCAGCCCAGACTGAGGGGGAGCTAATGTGTAATGGGCTCACAATTGAATCAGGTGTCTCGTCCTCTTAAGGAAATTAAGTTGTGGTCTGAGCGGGGCCACTTAATGATGGTGGCCCAGCGGACAGTGACGAATGGGGCGCGACGGTGGGAGCCTACGCAATATCTGCATTTGGCCCACTTACAATTTTTCATCCGCAGACCCCTCCCCTTCGCGTAACCCGTAAACACATACACACCCTGGCCCTCGGCGTGTGGTAATGGCTATTTATTTGCGCGTATATTCGATGACAGCTAATAAAGAGGTGCATCTTCTCGCCATGTGTTTTCACTTTGTGCGGCGTCCTAAGACCGGTCATTACACGACTATGATCGATGTGTCGCCAATGTCCAGGGCACAATGTACTCAGCATGGTCCCGGGAATGAATACAGAGCTTTGGCTTGTTACATATCTTGCATATTTTAATGGGCATGCTGTAAAGTTTTATTGTTAAGATTTTATTGGTTCGGTAATGGCTAGTAAGCATACTGAAATTAAATATGCATGTACATTTAAGTATTCATAATAATGGTACGGGGAATATTAATAGGGCAGGAATATGAAGTAATAACAAGGCATATGTGGTCAGTGAAGTCCCCACCTTTTATTATCTCACCTCTAAAACTAAATGTTCAAAATTTTGTTGGCTAAATTGGATACATTAACAACTTTTCAAAAAAAAAAAGGGACAAAAATGTGACACGTTTAATGGATGGATGGATTCACTTTGCATCTTTCCTTTTCCTAAATCTGAATCGTGTGACCTGTTTGGATTTAAAGGTGTATGTCTGTCATTACTTTTCACTGATACTGCAGTATTTGCTGATTCACAAACTCACAAGAAGCTAATTTAGCCATATCAAAGCAAAAAAGTAGCTTTAAAGTAAGTGTCGTTAACTTAAAGGGCACATATTCCGCTATTCTCTGATCTATGTTATAATGTTGTTTCCTCATCACAAACAGACCTGGAGTTGTGTTTTATTTCATTCACACATGTTTAACACATGCATCCTGCACATTTAGGCTGAGTTCTTCTCTCAAACAGTACAGTACCTACACTCTGTTCCACCTTGTGATGTCATGTGGTAATACAGGAAGTGCTCTACTGTGTTTAACCTCCATATATGTAGCTTCACCAGAATCTTTTGGCTAATCTGAGCCCTGGAACTACCAATCTCTACTGTATAAAAGGTAAAAGGAGCTGTTAACTTGAAAACTACTACTTCATGACATCACAAGGTGGAACAGAGCATTTTGCGCTTTGGAGATGTAGACAGACTGATAATAAAGTGTTACTCAAACATGTGTGAATGAAACAAAACACAACTCCAGATTTGTTTTGACAAGGTAACAACATTCTAACATGGCTAAAAGCTCACAAGAGTCAATTTTGCATAATATAGGACCTTTAAATAATTTTGCACATATTTAGTACATACATAATCAGGAATCATGCCATGGTTTACATCTACCACTCTGTCCCATGTGTGTCGAGAGCCTGTAAGGGCTTGATTTGTTCCTGTTCGTGCTGGTGGAGTATTAAAATGCAGACTTGATAAGTTGTGAGGCTCAGCAATCTGTCACCTAAACAGATTATCAGGGCGTCACAGATATTGCCACTAAACATGGTGGAAGATGGAAATTTCCACCACAGCAGAACTGGCTCGAACCAACAGTCATCTCTGTATCACTGTGTTGGATGTCTTAGAAGGGATTTACAAAATGGTGGCACTGTGAATCGAAATACATTTGCAGTTAGGTTTTTGTTGATATGAGTAGTCAAGCTAGTTCTAGGCGTGACTAAATCAGCTTCAACAGGACAAAATAAGATGGTTTGCCAATAAATGCTATCTTCCTTATAATTTTGGACCTCTGTTTTGAAATTAAATATTTGTTATTTCCATCTAATCCCATCTAAATCTTGACGCTAAGTATTTCTGACCAAGATTTTGACTGAAGATCTGGAGAAGAGTCTCAGAATGCTGCACAGCGGTTGTCCAATGCCGCAAGTTATCCCAAGGCACTAGCGCATTTCAGTGTACGCTTTGTTTCATAAACTTTCAAACTACTTTCACAACCGAGAGCTTTAGCTAGCAAAATCGGTGCCATACTTTTTACACCTCCGCACACATCTACCATGCAATTACCCGTGTCTTCGAGAACATTCCCCCGAACTTGACACCAAAGTTTCCTACATGGACAAATTCTTTTTGAGCCATGACTTGACACCCACCCTGTATGCATATCAACACCGTCTGCAGTGTTGTTGACGATCAATGCGGTGTCCTTTCAACAAATAGTAATTGTGGAACTGCAGAATAGCTGAGTACCCCATGCTAGCTTTCTCCTCCGGGTGCCCAATGGTACTCGTGGCCATCTCGTATGCCTTTTAAAGTCCGCTCCATCTTGACCAGACTTGTCCAGGCAGCTCAGATTTAGTTGTGCGGTGGAATTGCGAGGGGTTCGACGAGGCTTCAACTCCTTGCTCTCCCAGCTGACTGCCTGATGAATAATTGACCCCATAGTCCAGGCTTTCGCTCATTACTGGAGGAAGGCTTGGTTAGCGATGCAGTGTGGGGAGGGCACTTCGGCAGACTCGGCTCGGTTCTTCCCTCTCCATTGCGGACCACACAGAAGTCCTTTATCTTTAATGGCCTGTGCCGTGATCCTACATCCAGGCCTCGTCCAACCTTCTAGCCTTGCCCACTTCATCAACCTCTGGGCAGTAACACATCGACTGCCAGAGAGGAGAATTCTTGAAAAATTCTCTTGTGAATTGAAGGAGTTTTGGGCAGGATTATCAAAGGTGCAAGAGTGAAGCAGCACTGACATCCCGGAAAGTTCTTTGGGGGAAACTTTTTTCACTATACACAACTCCCAACTAGAAGAAACTATTCACAGGGTTAAGGTGAGTGCTTGGCTTGCATGCAGTCAGGCTTGTTTTGATATGGAAGTTAGGAGAAGTCATTCAAAGTAAAGTTGGACAGGGCAGAGATGTACAAGTGAAAAGTGCAAAACAAAATTGAACAGCTGCGGTTACTGTATTCGGATCCCTGGGCCTGATGTATCAGCAAACGGTCACTGGCCTAGACCCTTCTATTAAGATGCAGATGGAGAATGTCAAATCCTCCCCCGAAGTTAAAACCCACTGTGTTTTTAGTTAGATGGGATGGGAATTATTTATAACCTGGCTGAGAGGTTGGATGCCACTTGCTTCTCAAGAATAATCTTTCAGGAGTTCACTTAACAAGTTTAGGCCATATAAAAGTTACATCACCAGAAAGTATCAGGGATGACATATATTATACGCACTGTTTGTGGTTAAGGTAAGTTTAGAATGTTGGGAAATTATACTAAAAGTTCTGAGAGGAAAATAACAACCGATTGCTTGTCTCGTTGATAGGTTATTAATCTAAAATGTGTCTTTTTCAGGTATATTTTATAAGGAAAACAGTGGTATTTTGATCGTAAGCAGCGTCAAATCAGCTTTCTTGGAATACATGACAAAGTTAAAGTGGTAGATGTTCTATAAAAAGACTTTAAAACAAAACTGTATAAATGAACTACATGGGAATTAATTGTATTTGTCATGTAATTGTTATGTAATCGGGAAAGTTAATGTTACAATGTGATTTTATACTTTTTAATGGACCCTAGGTAGACTAGCGACCACTTTGTGCATGCTAATGGGGCTAGAAATAAATAAACAAATAACTAAAAATCTCCATATACTGCGGGACTTATGGAGGAGCCATTTCAAATCTTGCCCGAGCAATGTCACGTTGTTTCCCATGTGAATTTAGATCCCCATTTCAGTCATGTACAATTCTGCAAAATCAACATGCAACAGACAGATTTAGTTCAATTCAATTAAATAAATTCCAACACAAATTCGACATCT
This sequence comes from Periophthalmus magnuspinnatus, assembly GCF_009829125.3. Lineage (NCBI taxonomy): Eukaryota > Metazoa > Chordata > Actinopteri > Gobiiformes > Gobiidae > Periophthalmus > Periophthalmus magnuspinnatus. The sequence goes on from NC_047126.1 coordinate 29,036,299, forward strand.
ATATTTGTTCTTTCTTCCATTTTCTGGTGTGCGAGAACAAAAAAACAAATCCAAGTTTAATCATTTGTAGCTGATATGTTCCTGTATTTCCTGAATCACACTTCCTCCTCTCAGTGCAGTGGGTCTGACATCTGTATCCACGCACACAGAACCGGGCAGGGCTGATGAGCGGGGCGTTCGATGGCGGTGAGGAAAACAAAAACTGACGAGCTGCCCCCCCCCCTTCGCCAAAAACATCAGTCAGAGTCTGTCAGCTCCGCTCCCCACTGAGAGAGCCATGATACGCCAAAGAGGGACCACACGGAACACGAGGCCTGCAAATGAGACGGCACAGGCAGGGGATGGATGAGAGGCACGGGAGGGTCATGTGATGGAGGGGAACAGAGAGCATGATGGGAAAGGTGAGGGTGGAAGTCGTTATCTGGAAATTGGACAAACATAATAATGAAAACTGTCTCAAAGTGATACGTTCTGGTCGTTGTTCAATAAAGACGATGTGTCTGTATTAAAAATGTGGGAAAACAGTCTAAAGAGAATCCCCAATTTTTTTTTTTTTTTTTTTACGCATTACTATTATATTCACTGTGATGAGTTTACAAGCACTTTCCCCGCATTTTAGAGGCCAGAGATAATAACAACTACTTGGCTGCTTTTACAGTATATCTGTATTGTACTGTACTTACATAAAAAAGTTGGGTATGTGCACTAGCTGATTAAAATTATGACGCAGTGTGCCGTAAGGGTTTGGTCACAGAATATATGCAACACTTCAATCCCAGACAGTTACAAGTCACACACTGCAAGTTTTCTCCTAGGCCTAGTCAAAAAGCAAAAGTACTAACATAGTCCAGAATACTTCACTCAATACTGCAAACGTCAGAAAATACTGTTACAAAACACTCATGTCTTTATCTGTCGAAATAATACAGCAATATAGGGCAAAAGTAGCTCAGTTTGTAGAGTTAGCAGTTCAAATACAGCTCTCGACATAAAAACGGAAAACAAAAACAAAAAAACATCATTGGTTGAGCAGATCAGATCCACTGACCCACTGTCGTTGTGTCCTTGGGCACTTAGTCCACCTTGCTCTCACCGTCTGTGTACACTGGTGTATGATTGTGTGTGTGAATGCGTCTTGAATGTGGAAAAGCCATACGTTGTGGAATTTTTAATAATAAAAACCTTAAAAATATAAAATCAACAGAGAAGTTGTCTTGAATCAAAAAAGTCCGGTTTCTTGAATCAATTCTGCACAATCGTCAAAGACCTGTTGTCGTCTCACCCTCAGCTAACAAATGAAAATACTTACAATCAAATCAATCATACTCGTTTAGTCTAGACAAAGTGGCAGGAGGCCGCTGGACGCACAAACAAGAGATACACCCGTGCATAACAACAGATGGTTTTACAAAGGTTAGGTCAAAAAGATCCAACAATACAAGTAAAGATTTAAGGTAAAGAAAGCCATAACAGCTATATAAGTATGTGAGCATTTACCATATAATAAAAAGTCTTATCCTCCAAAAAGTGAAACCCAGCCTATTTCATATTTATACGTCTGCAGGTGCTAAACATCAAGGCAGCGTCTCCATGACATCACTGGCTTGCTGCAGCTGTAAAAGTGTAACACATTTGGCACATCTGTAAGCCTCATGAACGCTCTGCTTTGTACCGTTAGATTGTACCCAAATAGACTGCTGCCAAATCCATTCAGCGGACCAAAACAGCCATGCTAGCAAAAAGTCGACAAGAAGGAACGTATACATAGCCCAGGAATCCTTGAAGAATCACAGCCAAATTTAGATTCGTGAGTGGCGCAGGTTTTCGGGTCCCGAGCAACAACAAAAGGCGTTGTCTTTCCCACAGAGGGGATGAAGGGACTATCAGAGAGGTTCCTGGGTGTTTTATTGGACGAGGGATGTGCAGGCGAATATGGCAGAGCTGTCAGAGGAGCAGAGGAGGTGGGAAGAGGGAGTGTTTGGGGAGCAGAGGAGGTAGGAGTGTTTGAACCACGACTAAACGCTGAGAAAATGGTGGCGCAGGCATATTTACAGCCAGGGCCCGTTTTTGTATCGCCCGACTGACAGAATCATCTCAGGAGAAGGATTCACACCAAGCTGCCTTATTATAACAGGGCTGCGACTGTGTTTAACATTACTTGTGTACAATACGTGTCAAATCTCAAGACCTGGAAACAATAAATATAAATATATGTTTTGGTGAAGACAAGACACTTTGAGTTAAGGACTTGTCTGGGATCGTTATAATAAAGTTGAAAGTTTTGACTCAAGACCATGTAAATATAAATGGACATAGCAAAAATGTTAGCTGCTGCATTCCTAATACAAAGTGAGCATGGGCACCCTTCCAGCTCCATCGACTCTGGCTTCAATTCACTTTCTATTGAAAAACTGTCACCCCTCTCTCTGTAACTGCTTCTGTCAGACTCGTCATTTTGGTCTTAAGATGTTCGTAGTAACCCACTCTGTATGATCCTGGTGTTTTTATTTCACAATTTTGTCTGTAAATCAAGATATGAGCATTAATAACAGACAAACCAGGTGCCTTCTTTCCCCGAGGTTGCTCCAGCTAGCGTTAGCAACAGGTTTGATTGACAGCGTTGCTAAGCACCTGCTCCCTGCTAAACCAGAGGTGCAGGCGGGAAGGAGCGTTACTTTCAACAGCCTTGCTCCGAATTGGCTCTTTGGTTGTGACGATACTCAAGGTCGGAATTACGAAAATGGAATTCAGCTCCAAATTCGCTGCTATACCTCCTAGCATCGATGAACTTCATTTGATTAAAGCTGAATGTTATGAGTGACGTCAAACTGCCTTAGTCCACTTCTTTATACAGTTTATGCTCTGAACTGATTCAAAACTTGCCTAAAGATTCAACAAGTTTGCAACACATTAAATGGTTGACTTGCAGTTGCTATTTTTGTAATATTAACTCTGCAAATGAAACCAGATAATAATTGTTGCAAGTGCGCTAATCCTTTATTCCAATTTAGGCGATTTTAGGCCACCACCCATGTTTGCTTGTGCTATCCCCAGAATGTTGTTCCTGTCCATTCATGTCCTGTCTAGAGGAAAAGGAATTGTTTTTTGTTTAGCGTTATACACATTCACATTCTTATACACATCAGTCTCAGTTCTATATGCTAGTTTTTGGGGAAAATGTAAAAAAGCACATCCCAGAATTCCTTTTATCTTTATAACTCCATCGGTTCCTTGTACTCTCCTTCAGATTGTGCTGCAACCTGTGCTGCTGTGACATTTAGTCACTGCACAGTCTTTACCCTCCAATTAGCCTACCCACAATCCCTTTCTCTCATTACAGTGCAGCTGATAAAAGGAACAAGCCGTAACCGCAGTGAAGGCACCGCGGCACAGAGACGTATCAAGACGTGTGATGACTCCAGAAAGAAGGGGGAAAAAATGTATTGAAGGAGATGAAATTGAAGTTGATTAAAAAGCAAACATAACAGGCGTCTACACAGCACAAACGGTGGGAGCGCTGTGAAGGGGGCTGCTCAGAGCTAATCGCTAACGCTCCTGAGACACATGAAAAAGACAAGTATTTAAAAGGAGCAACTGTTCTCCGTCTGCCTGACATATTTACACTATTATATGCAGAACCAAAACAATGCACTTCTCTCAAAGTCTAAAAGTTTACTGTTTCCTCCTTTTCACTTTTTATGTCGGTATGAGTAAGTGAAGGACTTGGGCTAATGACATCTGACAGTGACATCGACATTACTTCTATGGATTTTTGTTTTAAAAATGCCTCTGTTCCTGACTATTGAAAAGAATACAGTTGTTCTGTTTCCATTCCAATCCTTTACATTTGTTTGATGTGGACTGCACCTCAAAAACACACTTTTACACACTTTAAATAAGAATTAGCTCATTTTAAGATAATCCCATGAGGTAATCTCCACACAAACAGTAATCACTGCTCTACAGATACGATTAAAACCCAAAAGCTCTTCACCAGGCTGCTCATTTAAAGGCCTACATATGCCTAAAAATGCCTAAACATACAAAGCATTGATCTGACATTTTATAATACTTAAAGAGACGGTATTTTCCTTTTGTGGAGTAACTGCTAACATGTAACATGTTTAGATCGCCACATTAACCTTTGATTGTTTTGATAATGCCATAATTGCAGAAAACAACATTTTAACACGTGTAATAAGTTTCAGTTTCATTTTTGATGCTTTGATTCTCCTTTCTCTTTTCCTCTCTGTGCCAAGTCAGCATGTATCACACTGTACTGAAGTGCTCCTGAGTGTGCCAAAGACCAGCCGGTCTTTTAAAACATACTTGTTCACTTTGGCCTTTGACACAGTTAAAGATGTTGAGATATTTATGTAGATATTATATTCTTTTTAAATAGTTGTATCTTCCTAGGACCCGAGTTCTTGCATGAAACGCTTTATTAATTTCTCTTTGTTATTTGGGCCGATTGGGACCTGACCAGTGTAAAAATAAAGAGTGATCTTTTTACATTATGAAAAAAATTATGTCCACAAATGAGGACATTTGTTCTACTTTTTAATGATTTTCATAGAACAAAATAAAATCACATTTGAATAAAGATTTGCAAAAAAGTGCCTGAACAAAGCAACATTTGTCCTGACTGTAAAAACAAAATGAGAAACAACAATTGTGTCTCATTTGAAGTGTTCATCACAGGTGCAGACACGAGCCTTTAACAAAGTCCATCTTGACCTCATATGTGGACACCAGGATGTTGTAGAGAAAAGAAAAAAAAATTGTATTGTGGCCTAGACAACCCAAAATGTGTTGTCCACATATGTAGATGCCAGGTCATAGGAGGATATTTATAGTTTTATTTGTTGTGTTTTAATAATGTAGCACTTTGTTGAATTTGGTTGTTATTAAATTGCATTATAAATAAAGCTGCACAACTCCTGCACATCACATCAGGTTTGTGAAGTTGTTGTGTACAGTTTTGTATCATCTCACAGCTAACCATAAGGAGTGTTCAAATAGGGCCTGGGAAAGATCACTAAATTACTGAAACATGCATGGATGATCTAAAACCTCTTCAGGCATGTTTTTGATGAGGGAAAGTTCTAAACACGGTAGAAAACTAAAAAACTGTGCATAATACCCCCTCTTTAACTCCTCACTCTCTCCACCATTTTGCACCAGGCACCTAATCCGATTGTTCAAATGAAATGTGAAAGAGATGCTAATGTTCCGAAATGTATTTTAAAAAAGCCAGAGGAAAGTAAAAGTATTGGCCTCCCATTGATTTATATTGAATAATTACAATCAGGCCATTGACTCTGGAGCCATGGTTCTTACAGGTGGATCTATGGCTGCCCCAAAATGAACGCAATAAAACTTCTACGCAATTCACAGTTTTATATATACAGTATAATGGTATGGGCAATTAAAGCTAGCCCACCTTATACATATTCCGCTCAGATGCATAGGAATCGGCCAGTCCTCTCACATATCTCTGCGGCACTGGCTCCCGTACAATGACACTTTTATCATATGCTTATCAGTGCGGGGCCCCTCTGTCTTATGGAGCCCGATCTTTTGGCCCCTCAATCACGGAGCATATTACTCCTCTGTCAGAGCAAAGCACTTCCTAACGACAGTGGGGCCAGCTGGGACCAGGGAGAGGGCAGGAGCCACATGCATTTACATAATAATCCAAACGCACTCCCTTAGGCCCCGGGGCCAGACCACATATGAGCGTGGGGCCCCTCTACTCTTGAAGGGCCCGAAATAAAGCCGCTTTAGACAGAGCTGGGTGACCTGTGCAGAGGGGAGAGGTCTAACATGGCTAATTGTTGACTTAGAAGGAGAAAGGCAAGCGGAGTGGGTGTAAGATTAGTTGAAAAAAGAAGGTGTGCATTAGGGATGAGGCTTAAAAGTGATGTGTAATCCAGTTTCAGATCTACTCGCACCGCAAAAAACAGTTACTCATGAGCTTATTATAGACTGCAAGACCATTACTTCGCCTGAACATCTTCGGTTAAGTTTATACTTGAAAACTAGTCCTGACATGCACTGATCTGAGCATAGATAAATTAAAAGTGAACAGAAAAATAAGATATAAAATACATTTATTCATTGCTACTATGGAACAATGCTATATATTTTTGCATCTTTTTCATTTTTTTTTATCAATCTATTTCTAAATATCATCCCACTGTCCCACTGCAATTTGTATTTTGGCCCAGGAACCTTACCCAAAGTCTAAAGAAATATATATTTAGGCCCAGAAATCTTACCAAAAGTCCCAACTCTTTCAGAATCCTGCCATGTTTGGAGAAAAACTAGCTGAAAAAAGCTGAAAATCAAATATAATCAAATGTTAACCAATATATATATTAGGTAAATCAATTTGACCAATACACTTCGTCAATCTGCCCTATAAATCCTAATGATCGCACAAAATTTACCATGGATTTCTAAACTTTTTTGACCAACCAAGGATGCAGTTTTGACTATCATGTATTCATTTTGATCATACACTTTCTGAACCCTGAAACACATTTTACACATCCCAACTGTAACTCCATTCCCAGGCTAATTCCCCAAGAATCTCTATATGGGTAAACATCCATGTTATTATAACCAAGAACTACGGAATAATGCACGCTATAACTCAACCCAATTGTGAATATCTGGTTTGGATTAAAGAGAATTGCTAAAACCGTTACTTCTCTCCCATCTCTGTGTGCACTTGCTTTGTTGCCTTTCTCCAGCTAGCGCGTCGCAACACAACATACCCAGCATAGTCTGACACACATTTGAGATTGTAGGAAGCATCTCCTCATCTGGCTGTATTTACTGAAGAAGGGAGCTAGCTTTGAGGAGCGCCGTAGAACAACAGTGGCTGGGTGTTGGGCTCGGCAGCCTTCCCCCCCAGTGGCGTCAGCTTTGGGCCTGTGATCTTTTGCACTGAGGTCCCCTGGTAGCTGTGGCCTGCACGCTGGTGAATCACAGGAGACACTCTATAGCATCGCGCCAAAGCCATAAGAATAATAAAGGGCCTACGCAACGCCCCTGCCTGGAGACACGACAACATGAAGTAACAAGAGAAATATAAAATGGAGTGATTCAGAAACTTGGATGAAACTCAGTTGGTGTGATTATTGTCTGAAGTAATGCTGGGTTTTACATTACATCACAATGTTCAATAGGCCATAGGGTTGTCAAAAGTATCGAAAATTAGATACTATCCATAGATACTGTCCATTTTCTTCTGCTTTATCCTGGGCTGGGTCACGGAGAACTAGAGCTAAAATTCACAGGATAGAAATGAGCCTTTTCTGAAATAGCTTTAGAATTATCTTGAGCTGTATCAGAACAAGTACAACATCATATAGACAAGTATACACCATGGACCCCAATGGAACCTACCTGGACGGCTGAGGGATTACACAGATATAACACCACATGGTAATCTAAAAGAAAATACTATTTTTTAATGCTGAAAATCACATTCTACTGTCTAAAGAGTTTCTTATCATTGTGGTATCAGAATCAGTATTGCGTATCGAGTCTATAGTATAGTATAGGCCTTAGTATAGAAATCAAGGTGAAATGTTAGTATTGTCACAAAATGAATAGGCCAATAACATTTAATACAGATTGGAGGCTAACATTTCTATTGTTGTAGTATAGACGGTTTTGGGGCATATTTTCTTGTTACTATTTATTATTAAATTTGTGAATTTGTTTGTGGGATTGACATCAGATTTGTTCAGCACCATCACATCCAGAGATTTACTTCAGTCATTATTTTTATTTATTTTTTCGGTTGAAATTACATGGCTCTATGGTTAACACTTTATCCAATTTACTTTGTCACCTCTTGTGATCTGAGAAGCAAAACATACATTTCATTTAATCCAGTATCACACTGGTCTGTATGGTGCACTGAAGTTTGCGTCGTTATCAGGTTGAAGTCCCTTTCCTGCGTTGTTTATCTTCTTTACTTTTGACATTTTGATGCTTCTTTGCAGAGTAAAAAAAATGTCCATACCACAAATCAAGATGAAGACAAAATACAGTGAAGCTGCATGTGGAAAGGTTTGAGAGATGGTCCTGTCAAGTCCAGGTGTTGTCAGCTCATGTTCCTGTCCTCCTGACTGAGGAGCAGCCTGTCAGGGACTGGTTAGGACTCCACTCTCTCTCTTCACACATTCTGGTATGATCTGGAAGAAGAAGGAAGAAGGAAAGAGGATCTCCACAAATGGTTTTGATCATGAGACAAGGTGTGGGTACAGGCCTCCCCCGACCCCCGCCTCGCCACGAGACAGCCCTCTAATTGGTGGAAAGGGCAGCCTGTCCGTGGCCATGCGTGCTCTCAGATCTCTCCCAGGACAGCCCAGCCAACGTGCCAATTACTGCCAATTGTTGGCCTGTGCTTGAGATGTGGACAGTTGTCCGCATGGGATAAAGTGAAGAGAGGGGCTGCTGCTGAGGCTCATGCTTTAGAACAGCACCATAATGTAGCTCTGTTAGCACTCAGACCTCCATAAAAACAGGTATTACTGCTGGGACAGCTGGGGAGTTTGGAGTATTCAAGTGCAGGCCTCAAATCTCCTTTTTCTTGACTTCTGCCTTAAACCACAAATGCACTTACAGCTGATGAGTTAACCTCGGATTTCTTTAGTACAATATTTGAGGGTGGATGGAAATATAAAGGCAAACATATGTAGACTATTAATACCAGTAATAAGAACCTGTTGAAAGGACAAGACTAGTACATTAGACGCCATTCATAATTTAAATCTGGTTATAGTATTTAAATAATGCACAACCTGCTACTGAACTACTTACAGATCCAGTATATTCTACCAAAAATACCAAGAAAAATCTACTGTTAACACTTTCTATTGCCAAAATATCCAGGTACATGCAAATTCTAATTCCAAAAGTCCTGTACTACTCCTGCCACCTTCTCCTTCTCATCTTCTCTCTGTGTTACGTTTCAGACCACACACCTCCGTCTTCAACAATACAAAGCATTATTATTTATAAGACCAAATATAGCCTTTGTTTAGCGGGGCAGAAGACCATTACGGGCTCCTCTCTGGGGAAGTTATCTATGGCGTATACTTTTTCATACATTATCCATTAGCTTCTCATGGTCCTATAGGTCAACGCTAGTGCATCACCTCCACAGCATCCAGACACCAGCCCAGACGAGCAGGCCAATAGGAACGCACCCGCCATAGCCTCTAACAAGGAACCCAAGAGGAGCACAGAGGAGGGGAAGCACTCATAATTCTCGTTCAACTAAAAATCACTATAATGCTTTTTAATTGTGTAGGCAAAAATCTTTTCAGAAGAGCATGGTAATTTTGCCCTGTTCAATAATTCAGTGCACATTAATAACGGTTGGAGCAGGGCTGGACGGGAGCGGCTGTGCTAGGAGTGATGAGCTGCAAGAGATGGGAGACCAGAGCTCAGTTTTTACTATTGCAAAGTTTCATTTTAAAAGAGAAAGAAAGTGACCCAGAGTAACCCCGAGAGGTGCTAGAATGGAGGTACTTAAAGAGGACCATAAAGTCAAGACATTAGGTATAAAGTGTATGAAAAGAAAGTCAAAGGGCTGTCAACGGGAATGCTCTAGGATCAGTGAGCTGGAGTTTGTCTGAGAGGTGTTAGAGGAATCATTTTTAGAATATTGTTTTGACAAATTGGGCAGCAACATTGGGGCCAAACCAGAAATGAACTTTAAGGCACCATTTACTGTCTCCATACATAAATTTGCCATCTGCATTTTACCCATAGTTCAATGCTGCTGGGTACGTGTAGGACGAGACACAGTTCCCACAAAACGAGATTGGGTCCACGACAACGAGACAAGACGAGATTTTGACAAAACTTTTAATAATGTAACTCTACGATTCAGTTTTGTTTTTTTTACTCAATATTTTTGTCGTCACTATACTACAGCTGCTCAAGGAGGTGCAACTCACTACGCTTAACCTCTTCTTGACCAATCCAAATGTAAACACATGAAGAAAAAAAACTCACAAGATCATTTTACAACTCATCATGCATATTTTAAGGATAGCTGAACTCACAGCTGCAACTAGGAGAAGAAAACCGACGCAAAACCGTAAATAGGTTGAACCCAAACTGTCTGAGTTACTGAATTAACCAACCTCCTTGTGAGGAGAAACATCATGCACCAACTTTCATGGAGCTCTACAGCCAAGATTTAGTCACTTTTACATTTATTTTTCCCAATACACCTTCAAAAACGCAAGAGTTTCATGTCGACGAAAGCTAACCATGTGGTAAATATTGTCCATAAGGCAGTCCAAAATACACATTTAAAATTTTCGCTAATAACGTGTTGTACATTTTATAAGCTTTAACTATAATTATAAGACTTGTGGGCGATCGATTAAAGGGCCTTTATTACGCAATTTTTTGACCTATGTTATAATGTTGTTTCCTCATTGCAAACATGACACAAACCCTGCATATTGAGTTCTTCTTTCAAACAGAAAACACTCTGTTCCACCTTGTGATGTCATCATGTGGTGATACAGGAAGTGCTCCGCTCTGTTTCTAAACTCGATACACCTTCACTAGAATCATTTGGATGATTTCAGTCCTAGAATTGCCGATTTCTACTGAACTAAAGGCAAAAGTAGCTGTTAACTTGAAATCTACCACTTCATGACATCACAAAGTGGAACAGAGCATTTTGAGACATGTGTGAAGGAAACAAAACACAACTTCAGGTCTGTTTTTGAGGAGGTAACAAAATTATAACCTGGCTTAAACCTCACAAGAGCCAATTTTGCGTAATACAGGACCTTTAAGCTTTATATAAGAGGGAAAAATGGGAAAAATAAATGCAAAAAATTACTTTCGGAACCTGAAATTGGCCATTCACCATCAAACATAACACTGAACTAACAAACATGTCTAGAAATCCATCTGTGAAGAATCTAGACTGGCGTAAACCTTCAGCGCAACATCTCCAGAGCACACATGCCTCCACCCATGGAACAAAAACAATACAACTACAACATGCTTCTCCATAAGAAATTCTCTTTCGTGTAGCTTGTTCATGTGCGCACTTCAAACAGTCGGATCCGCGGTGGAATCACATAAAAGGAGCAGAGGTCGCTGTAAGGATATGATGAAGGGCACTCATCACTATAGCGATAAGGACTTCCAGCCAGCTAATGCAAATGAACCCCGGCCTACAAAAGGTAATATACATACTGAGGGGGGGAAGGGAGGGGTGTGCGCGATCCTCCATCAAATACGTGTATTTCTTAATAATTAATAGTCTATACCGTGCACAATGCCTGGAATGCATATCATCTCTCCACTCATGAGCGACTTTTAAGCGCATTAGAACATAACGAACTTGACAACTCATACAGAAACGCGTGTGAGGTAATACGCCCGCCCCCCCTCCCCCTCCATCCCCAACTGCATAGCGAAAGATGAAAACGGCGTCCCTAGGCGATTACAGCTTAACTATTATTCTTAGTTCAAAGTCAGGCCCGATACTAAATATTTGTGTATAAAACAGAACGCATGGCGAGCAGTGGAATGGATGCGAAGCACTAAAAGGAAGTACAAGGCCTGCAGGAGAAAGCAAAATGGAGGTGTAATGTGTCTTAATGTCACAACGAGCAACATAAACATCAGTGAAAAACAAGCCGGGCGTTCATGACTGGAGCAGGAGTAAATCATGGTTGTGCAAAACATTTTAAATATGCTCTCTTTATGGGTTTAAAAAAGATATATTGTGGTTGGATCTGCCGTGTAGTTATAATCTATGACACCTGTGGATCATGATGTTGTAATTTGTACATTTTAAATCGCAGTATTCATCTAAAACAACTTAATAAAAGACTTCCACGTTAGGAAAATGCGGTGCCCAATGGGAGATGATGTCGCCGTAAATGCCATTACCACAAAGAGTTCTCTGATGGATATCTGCACATCATGCTAGCAAGCTCTCGAGATTTTTAAATTTGTACCAAAATGACTATGTGACACTGTCGAATCGATATATGCATATAATCAATTAAGAAAATAAAATTGGAGAACAAAGTAAGTACAGTGGTCCCTCGCTATTTTGCAGATTTTTTTTTTTGTTCAATTTCACATGTTTTTTTGCAATGTATGAACGTACATTGTGTTCTGCGTCCTGATTGGCTGAGGGACTGTAGACCATTGTCCATCAGTCTCCTCTGCGCCGTGTCTCCTGTACAGTACAGAATGTGTTCAGACAAATTTACATAAATGTTCGATCGCAGTGTGACTCCGAAGTGCTGTATGTTTGCACGTTATTTCCCCGACAAAACCTACTAACGTTCTGCACTGACAAAGGCGCCTGCGTCCAAAAGACCGAGGAAGATCCTAACCATCGCAGAAAAAATTTGACTTCTGGACGTGCTGAGGGAAGGTAGAAGTTTCGCGGCTGTAGGGGGCGCCATTACGGAATAAATAAATCTTCGGTTTGTTACATAAATAAGCAGGAAAATAACATAATAATGACAACAGCAATAAGTTTTAACAAGGATGCAAACAGGGTTGTAACTGCCCAATCATTGTGAGGATGGAGTCTGCTTTAGCTTTGTGGATCAGTGACTGCAGGAAAAAGAACATTACGCTGGATACCGACATCATCTGCACAAGTTAAAGTTAAAACGCTTTATTAAACCTTTGCGGACAGCAGTGACATTCATAACAGCGAGGAGCAGGATGATGCGGAACCCAGGCCAACAGCTACCCATAACTTTGCTCTTCACTAGGAAAAAGGATAATTAGCCTGTTTTAAAATTTGAAACATTTTAAAAAGTGATTTTATTGAAATTTTGAGTAGATTTCCCCTTCCCTCTCCACAGATCTGACCTGCAACTAGGAATGAGGGGACCACCAATTTGTATGCAGATAGATGAGGTTAATGCTACATGGAGAACTCTAGGAACCCTGCTGAAAAGTGAACTGGGGATTTGCGCAGCGAGTTGGAAACTGAGTTGTAAATCGTTTGCTTTTTCACAGTTGTTGTTTTAAAGATAAATTTGGGTCATTCATTCAGATCAGAGATTCCTGCATATGCGCGCTGCTCTACTGTTGAGTAAGACAACCAAACATAAATGGGTCTGTACTAATAATAAAACACATATTTCTTCCAAAGTTTCTGATGAAAAGTTATTAACAAGAATCACAATAAATGTCTGCTCCTGTGAAATGGTGGAAACACACACACTGAATGAAATATACACATAAACATACACTGTGTACACACGATATACAGTGCATAGTTTTCAGAATGCACAAATACTTGGTGAAACATGAGCTTGGTTTTTTAAGGTAAAGTGAGCGCCTGTAGGTAGGGCAGTGTGATTAGGCTGAATGTGCTGAGTGCAGACGTGTGTTTGTGAGCTACAGGACTGAGCCTCATAACTGTATTTACAGCTGATCTGGCTCCTCAGACTCTGCTGCATCCGACTTCCTGTTGTGGACCGCTCTGCTCTGCATCACTACCCTCAGCACTGTGTACGCCGAAAGAAAAGACTTAATTAGAAATACAAATTCTCCCAGATTGTTATTAATGGGAAGTGTAGAGTAAGCAACACATATTTTGTGCCCATAAGTAATTCTCAGGTATCTTTGATGTGCGTCCCACAGCGGATGTGCTGTGTGCTGCTGTCTGGCTGCTGGGGCTCTGCCAGCTCCAGACATCTGGCTACTTTGTTATCATTGGCTGATCCGCTCCCAGGAGGCCGTGCGGTGACACAGGCTCAGAGTGGCCTGGCAAGCCAAATGATCAGCACATTTGGAGTGGATTAGAGCTCCAAAGTGGTCCTCACATCTCTACAGGAGGTTCCTCAGGGCTCAGTCCTCTCTCCACTGAACCTCCCACTGCTGCTTCATCAGACCCACGGCTAATGACGTGAACACACTGTAATTATATTCTGTCACAACGAACAGAGCGTTGTACGTAAAACTCACATTCATCAGGAGGAGACAAGGTTTGTTCTCTGTAGATTCATATTTTAAACAAGTCTGAAGCAAATATTTACAAAGGGTTCCTGTAATGACTTTAAATTAGGTAAAAGTGTAACAAAAGTGACTAAATTAAACTGCTGCTGGGTCCTTGGGCAAGACACTTCACCCTTCTGGACAGTAGAAATCCAGTACTGTATCCACTTTTAGAAAATACTCTTTCCAATGTGATTTTAAACAACACATGACCAGGTTGAATCATCATTTCTACATGTTTCTGCCTTCACTTCGTACCATTCTTAGATACATTGTTGTACTTATACTTTCGGGCTTTAGACCCTAGTGTCAACCCGAGCCTGCATTAGATATTACCAACGAATGCACTTTGGTGGTTCTTCAAATCCTGCTGCTCTGAATATTTGACTCCCCGTTCATAATACCTTTAGCCTTGAGCTTTTTATTTTACCTCTTTACCACACTCATATGGTTACCCCTAACAACCTGTCACACACACACACACACACACACACACACACACTTGTTTGGAGGTCGAGGAGGTGCAGACTGCTGCCTAAGCACTGGTACCAAAACAACAGCGATGAGAGTGTTTGTGGCGTTCGCCCCGTTGATAGAGGTATCGTGTCTTGTGCCCTTTTTTCTCCTGGCGTTTCCATTTGTGAACACAAAGCTGCGGTGACACATAAATATTACATGGTGGAGATGCAAAGCAGGAATTAATGACTGTGGTGTGTTTGGCACGTCCCAGTGGAGTTGTGCTTAGACAGGCGGGCACGCTGAGGGTGTGGTCTCTGTCTCTCTCTCTCTACGTCTCTCTGTCTCTCTCTCTCTGTCTCACTTTCTCTCTCTACTGCTTTCTCTCACTCTTTTCTTTTTTATTACCTCCCCTCTCTCTCTGTCTCTCTAAAACTTTCTCATTCTTTTTTTATTACCATCTCTCTTTCTCTCCCCCCTTCTCTCATTCTTTTCATGACCCCCCCTCTGAAACATTCTCATTCTTTAATTACCATCTCTCTCTCTCTTTCTCTCTCTCTCTTGCAATCTCTCATTCTTTTCATTACATCCATCTCTCTCTGTCTCTCTCTAAAACTGTCTCATCCTTTTTATTACCATCTCTCTCTTTCTCTTTCTCACTCCCTCTAAAACTCTCATTCTGTTTTATTACCTCCCCCTTTCTCACTCTCTGTCTCTCTCTCTTTCTCTCTAAAACTCTCATTCTTTTTTATTACTTCGCTTTCTCTTTATTTCTTTCACTTTTCAGATGAGCTTCTTCTCCCTGTCTCTCTTACAGTCTCTCCACATCCCACTCTCCCCTTGTCTCTCTCTCTCACTGACTCTTTCTCTCTCTCTATTTGCAATTTGTCTCTCTTTATATGGTCTTTTTTTTCTACCTAGCTCTCAACCTCAGTCTCTCTCTATCTCCCTCTTTTATACCCCCCTCTCTAAAACATTCTCATTCTTTTTATTACCATCTCTCCCTCCCTCTCTCTCTCTCTCTCTCTGATTCTTGTTTATTACCCCTCCCCTGTCTCTCTGCCCCTCTCTCTCTAAAACTCTCTTGATCTTGTTATTACCCTCCTCTCTCTCTCTCTCTCTTTGTATTTCTCTCTCTTTTTAAATAGTTTTTCTCACTCTTACAGTCTCTCCCACTTTCTCTCTCTATTTGTTGCTTTCTTTTTTTTTCTCCATAGCTCTGCTCCTCAGTCTCTCTAGTTCCCTGTTTCTCTCTTCTCCTAGACAGATTTTTTTCTACCTGGCTCTCTCCATCCCTCTTTCTCTCATCTTTCTCTTTTCCTCTTCATTCTCACTCGAATCTCTCTTTCCCTCTTCATTCTCTCTCATCTCTTTCCCGCTTCATTCTCTCTCTCATCTCTCTCTCCCTCTTTATTCTCTCTCTCATCTCTCTGCCTCTTCATTCTCTCTCTCATCTCTCTCTCCCTCTTCATTCTCTCTCTCATCTCTCTGCCTCTTCATTCTCTCTCTCATCTCTCTCCCTCTTCATTCTCTCGTTCCCTCTTCATTCTCTCTCTCATCTCTCTCCCTCTTCATTCTCTCTCTCTACTCTCTCCATCTTCATTCTCCCTCCCTCTTCATTCTCTCGCTCATCTCTCTCCATCCTCATTCTCTCTCTCCTCTTCATTCTCTCTCTCATCTCTTTCCCTCTTCATTCTCTCTCTCCTCTTCTCTCTCATCTCTTTCCCTCTTCATTTTGTCTCTCCTCTTCTCTCTCATCTCTTTCCCTCTTCATTCTCTCTCACATCTCTTTCCCGTCTCCATTCTCTCTTTCTTATCTCTCTTTTCCTCGCCATACTCTCTCTCCTTTTCTCTCTTTGTGTCTCTCACCCTCACTATCTTTAGACAACCTTTTTCTGCCTGTTTTTCCTCTCTCTCCTCCTCTCCTCCTTCTCTCTCTCCTCCTCTCTTTTTCTCTCTCTATCTCTAAAACTCGCTAAAACTCTCAGCCCTCTCATTCTTTTTATTAGCCTGTCCTGTCTCTCTCCCTCTTTCACTCTCTTTATTTCTCTTTATTTTTATGTCAACTTTCCTCTCTCCTCTGTCTCTCTCTATCTCTCTCTCTCTCTCTTTAGATATTTTTTCCTCCATACCTCTGCTCCCATCACAGTCCATCCCTCTCTCCCTCTGTTTTTCTTCCCTCTCGTTTGTGCTAACTGGGTTGTCCGTTGCCCTCCACAGACATTCAGAAAGTGTCATAACTGCTTTCATTCAAATCAATCATTCAACTATCTGATGAAGAAAACTAGCAAAAGTACACCGCAAACATAACTGTAATGTTTCACAGTATGGCATTAAACTTGTTCTCTTTCATTTTATTCAGTTGTTTTTCTTACTTGACAAAAAACACCCTTAAAATGCAGCGTTATGGACAGATCTGACCTGTAACTTTTAACCTGTAACGTCACTTGTGTGTCTTCTTGGAGATACTTATGTTTAATGTCATAGTATGGAACATTGCCGGTAAAGAATCATTTCCATGGTGACAAGCAGGGGGCGGACTATCAACCAGAAGAGTTACATAGTACACGCTGAACTCTGACCTTTTTGTGGTGATGTTTATCCAAATTAGCAACTGATACTTTTCACCTACTACTGTTATCAACATTCCAGGGAGTACAGCTAGTGCTCCGCTTCGATTTTAAGGAATAGACTCGATACTCAATACCGATACCACAATGATAATTAAAAACACTTTTTGTTTAGACAATAGGATGTGATTTTCAACATTAAATAGTAGTACTTTCTTTCATATTCCCATGTGTCCTTATATCTGTCTTATACCGTATTTTTTGAACTATAAGTCGCTTTGGAGTATAAGTCGCACGTGCAAAAAAATGCATAATAATGAAGAAAAAAACATATATAAGTCGCACTGGACTATAAGCCACATTTTTTTCTGATAAAGCTCAAGATCATTCTAAAAATATTCCGGAAAGGTTCATTTCTGTCCTGTGAATGTGACTTTTTTAGTATCAATACCTGCGCAAATGAATATATAGTTTTGATACTAGCTTTATTATCGTTTAGTATTTGATTTTCGATACTTTTACGATATAAAACATGACAAAAAGGCACAAAAGACAACATTATCCTCATCGTCCTCATATACACACTCACTCTGACCCCAGTGATGTCAGCAGGTCCGATCAGGGGCGACTGCAGAGTGGAACAAACGTACTGTACTAACACAAGTAAAAAAACACAACACCCATGCCAGTCTTTTCCTCTGTGCGTCCCCTGATGAAGGTTCGAGGAGGGGGCCACTTGACACCTGTCACCTACCCAGCCAACCACGCTCACGGACGCCGGGGGACTCGCGCGGCTCCCGGTGAAATAGACCAGCGTTTGAACATCATTAGCGGTACAGGGCTGTCTTCGGGGCGCTGTCCGTGGTACTGAACGCCTGCCTTTGATCACCGGGCCCGCGTTTTTGTCAATAGCTCGGGCACACCGCATAAATTATAAAGTTATACACACCAAGTCAGCAGGTAGAACGCCAACGACAATTAGCGTTTGGGGCGAGGATGGGACGGCTGATTGCGGGTAACGAGAGGCATCAGCGCGGCGCGGTCTATAATGTGCGATGGTAGAGGACTTGTGTTTCTATCATGTTTGAGTCGCAGGCTGAGTATACGTACAGTGGGATGGAGGAGTTACATTCACCTGCTCAGGAATTATTCATTCCCTCTCACTGGGGATTCAAAAGACGCGTTGGAGTTGACGTATGCGGCGTTGTATATAGAGTGCGTTTTTAGTTGTCAGGTTTGGTTTGGGAACATAAAAAGTATTATTCAGGAAATGTTTGGAGCCAAAGCTACAAACTGCAACGCGTATAGTTCAGTGTGAGCCAGCGCCAAGCCACAACTAGTCATTTAAAATAGATCTGTGGACATGTGTTAATCAGTTTAAAGCGCCTCTATTACGCTGTTTTCTGATTTATGTTATAATGTTGTTTCCTCATCAAAAATAAGCCCAGAGTCGTGTTTTGTTCAATTCACATGTTTAACACACAAACCCTGCTTATTTATGCTGCGTTCTTCTGTTAAATGGAAAACACTCTGTTCCACTTTGTATTGTCATGTGGAAATACAGGAAGTGCTCCACTGTGTTTATAAACTCCGTACAGTTTCACTAGAATCATTTGGATCATTTCGACCCTAGAATTGCCAAATCTCTACTGAACAAAAGTAAAAATTCCCACTTCATGACATCACCGGGTGGAGCAGAGCATTTTGAGCTTTGGAGATGTAGACAGACTAATAATAAAAGGAAATAAAGTGTTACTCAAACATGTGTGAATGAAACAAAACACAACTCCAAGTCTGTTTTTGGGAGTAATTTTAACATGGTGCTAAATGGTGCACTATGTAACTTTTCTGGTGGCGCCACCTTCTTGTCTCCATGGAGATGTAATTCACTGCTTCACTTTTTTTTTTTTTAATGTACCTTAAGTTGCTATTGGAGTAATGGAGTTTATGGCATTATGTTACCGCATTTTAATATTGCGGTATACGGTATGATATATATATATTTTTTTTCCATTTGTACCAAAATGACTACGCAATGCTACCAAATCACTGCATATCACTGATTAAGAAAATAAAATTGGATAACGAAGTAAGTACAGAGCAGTGGGCATATACCGATGGTGGTGAAAATGGGGGTTTATCGGAAATATGGCGTCTTGAATATCAGCGATTACAGATTACGCAAACATGCACGAATCACTCCAAGTACAACATCGAGTGAGTAAATGTTGACGGGAAACAACTAAAACATGGATAAATGCTCTGAAAAGCTGATTTTGCAGAATATGTTTTTAACTAGAAGCCTTTTGTCAGCATTTTTCCACTTTCATTTGCTTAAAAATTGATTATAACAATCTCAAAGTATAATAGAAATGAATCCTTAACTGCATTTTTTTGTTTCAAATCCAAAAAAAAAAAGTTATACTGTGCTTTAACTTCCACATCCAGCTTCATAGTTTGGACTGTGAAAGCACGATTTTTTTGTTTTATTACTTTTAAACCTTGAGTTGAAAACTGTCTTAAGCATTGAGGTGAACTTGTTTCTCTGTAAGACACATGTTTATTTTAAGACGTCTACACTGGAACCTGCTACTTCCATTACATGATACGAGTATTTATCTTTCAGTGTGACAAAAGGCCTTGTAATACATCTTTTCACTGACTACAATCATCTTTTTAGTGACGTATTCTTCCTGTAAACAGCTAACAGTATGTCCATTTATGACCGTGTACAGACAGTACGTAAATAGGACCAGTCTTCTATAGGTAGTACCTTTGTCGAGATATAAGTACTGGATGGCTCCTTTGTAATAAAACTCACACTGATAAACTTCTTTCAACTTTTTCCCTGGTCTGGAATCACTTCCTTCACAATTACAGACTGCACTACACTAACCTCAACACGTACTGATTGTAAAATGTAGAACTAAGGCCCTCTATGATACTCATCCTGTGTCCATCCATAACTACAAACCTCAGTTAGTTTTAAGATCTGAATAACGTAATGCAGAAACTGTGTGTTACCAACAAAAATACACATGTACATCCCCAACTGACAGTTTCCTGGATGCTAACTAAGCAAGACCTGCGAGTGATCAGAATAAACCCAACAGTTGAAACAGTTGACGGAGCTTCACACACATCCCATCCATTCCATCTGAGCACTATCGCTTTCCTAAGTAACGGGTTTGGCAGCTCGATGCAGTGTTTTCACCGTGAAAATGATCATTAGAGCTGATGATCCCCGGCCCGGATGCCCTGACAGTCTGACAGCGAGGGGCTTTTTCATTTGTCGGATCAGATGGTGACATCACACGACCCAGAAAATCTTTTCATTTGTGCAGTAGAGAAGAGGGGAAAGGAGGTCAATTAGCAACCCGCTATTAGACAAGCTAGTGACATGCTATATATTACCACGCGGAACAGTCAAACTAATGAGAAGGGAGAGGAGCGCGCTTCCAGGTCGGACAATTCGGAGATGTTCTTATCACATGAATCACCGCCACACAAGTTGACGGCCGTTACGTACAGCGCTCTGCTCCGGTCTGTGTGCTGTGCTGTCGTAGCGTGGCCCTTCATGTTTGTGTCACGCACAGTCAAAGGCTCATATCTGTCACATGGGAACTTCTCATCTGCTCATATCATCCAGCGGCAGATATGGAGGTGTATATGTTTGTTATTGAATATTTAGGTTTGAAATATTCAAGAAACATAGAGTCATGGTTAAATGTGTGTGCGGTGTTTAGAGAGACTCTCCTGGTACAGTCTTTGTTGATTTACATTACTGAGGCTGGAACAGAAGATATAAGGCACTTTTTTTTTTCATGTCTCTTTGAATAATGTAAAAAAGACACACCGTTCTGCAGGTCCTCTGGGTGTGTTGTGTGCTGCAGGTCTTATAATGCCAGACTCTAATGAAACCTAATGACCAGTGCTCTGAATATGACTGTGGACGAGCGCCCGGTTGCAGCAGATGAAGACCTCACCTGTGTAGCCAGCAGCAGTAAGAGCAGCTCTCTTATTATCACAAGAGACAATCTCCTGCCTCAGACAGACTGACTTTATTTGAGTGGCTGTCAGCGAGCTGTGCTTCCCGCAATATTGATCTGAGATACCTAAAGGTATGTGACATCATTATGAGGCCTGACCTTATCATGTGCTGCCCTGCAGCTGCAGAGGGGCCCGGGACAGATAGAGGGGCCCCAGAGCGGAGCACAGGAGAGAGGGGAGGAGAGGAGCAGTTATTTGTTTTGTGACCTCACAGAGCGCCACTAATCAGGAGGTTTACAACACGTCTCTGCTCTGTGTTATAACTTCACATTAAACTAAACATAAAGTTCACCACATAGATACATTCTGCAACGCCTTAAAGAAAAAAAAAACTGTCACGGCATTTTTAGGATCTGGACAAACCAAATGTCTAAGTTCAGTTTTATCAAACTTGGAGGCATGGAGGCATTATAAGACCAGATAGTCCTGTTTTTGCAGACATTTTTAGCCCACCAGCTGGGCCAAAGTCCTCCCGTGCCCCCCTGTGTCCTGTGGTGTCCCCCCTGTGTCCTGTGCAGTCCCCCCTGTGTCCTGTGCAGTCCCCCCTGTGTCCTGTGCTCTGTGCTGAGCTCTGGCCTGAGGCAGGCTGTATTTAAAGCTCTGCTTAATGGGACAGCTGATCTCCGGCTTATCACCATTATGACACAAGAATCAATGTGTGGAACAGGAGAAAACACAAAGCTGTAAATGTTATAGTTGCACGCTGTGCTGCATGAAAGAGCGCCCCCTACAGGTCAAGAGGAATGCTATAAATACAGTGGATGTAATTGACAACACCATATCAGATCCGATGGGCCCAGTCTGATCCCATTCTCCTGTGAACCAGACTGACTCCTGTGGCTGCAGTTTTTATTATCAGCTTCTTTCCGAACCTTTTTTATTTTATTTATTTTATTTATTTTATTTAATTGAATACATTAAAGGAACATGGGTAAATGAATCACTTTTCCATAAAACAAACAGGTGGCAACACTCACAAAAAAGTTACATAGTGAACCTTTAAGTTGTTTAGTTTTCATTTTCTCCAGCGTTGGACAGCTCCAATCCCATGAGACACAGTACAGAGGAGCACAGTGACATTTACTACATCCACAGGCTTCTGCTTCAGTGGGATGTACTTTAACAACACAGTACACACACACTGGAGTTGTGTGGAGTTGTGTGGAGTTGTGTGGAGTTGTGTGGACTTGTGTGCAGTTTCACCTGAGCATATTTCTTTAATCCTACATATCATAGTTCCATATACAAAATGAATGATAGTATGGGTATATGTTTTGTTCATTATTGTGTAGTCTGGGTTAACAGTATTTCCACTGCATTTATGACACAGGTGAGTCGTTTTAGGTTTAAACTAACTGGATTTCAGCATTGAAACTGGTAACCCAAATAAGAGCCTCTGGACAATCAGAAATTAACAACTAGGCCATCATCATGTCCAGTGTTTTGTCACTAAGAATAAATAAATGAAATGGAGTTTGACACAAAAAACTTTTAATACAAGATCTCACGCTGGTCTAAGTCTAAGTCCCATTGATACTTATGATTTGATTTGTTTGTACTGTGAGTTTAATGTCTTTCTTATTCCGTAACGCACTTTGAATGACTTTGTGTACTTAATGTTTTAAATGGACGTACGTATTCAGTTTGTTTTTTTAGTTTGTATTTTGTGCATTTGAACAGAGCACAGTGTCTCATCGGGCTCTCCCTGTGTACATAAAAATACATAAAAATGAACAGAAAAAACAAATAAATGAGAATTACTCTTGTAAAAAGCCATATTTGATTTGACCCTGTTTGTTTTGTATCTGGGGACATCGTTAAGTCACATTAATGAAATAATCTGACATGAATGATCCTCAAGTACAGTTTAAAGTCTAAGTCCCAGAGCACTGGAAACACGGGGACCAGGACTGTAACATCTCCATCTCCTCTCCCTCTTTCTCTCTCTCTTTTCCCCACTCCGCTCTCTTCTACCTTACCTCACGAACATACCTCCACACGGAGCGCTGCGGTAATAAAAACAGCAGTCTCTGGTGGTCTGGGTGTAATTGGGATTGTTAGCGTGGAGAGCTCCTGAGGGAGACGCACACGACTCTGTCTCTGTGTAAAGTACATAGACACATCTCCACGGCTCCTTGATTCTACAGGCTGAGCGAGAACGAAGGAAGGAAGGAAGAAGAGAGGGAGAGAGGCAGAAAGAGAGACGAGAGAGAGGGGGGAAAAGAGACGTGGGACAGGAAGGGGGAGGGGATGAAATAGAAGGAGGAGACTTCTACTTTTAACAGTACATTTATTATTTCAGTAGTGAAGAGAGGGAGAAGGGAGGAGAGGAGAGGAAGAGACGAGAGAGAGAGGGGTTAAGATAAAGAGAGAGAGAGGAGAGAGACTGTAAGTGAAGAGGGGAGGGGGGAAAAGAGGAAGGGAGGGAAGGGAGAGTGAAAGGAAAGGGACTTTGATTTTTAACAATAAATGTGTTTAATGTTAAGAAAGAGAGGGAGGAGAAGAGGAGAAGAGGAGAGAGGGGGAGATAGGAGAGAGTGAGGGAGGAGAGATGGAGGTGGGGGAAAGATGGGGAAAGACAGAGCGTAAAAGAAAGGAGAGAGAGGGGGCAGATAGGGAGAGGAGAGAGGGAGAAGAGGGGAAGACATTGAATAGAAAGTGAGAGAGAGAGAGGAGAAGGGAAGGAGAGAGAGGGAGAGGAGAAATAGGAGGAGGAGAGGGAGGGATGGGACAGATGGAAAAATGAAAGAAAGGGAGAGGAGAAATGGAGAAGAGGGCAAGAGGAAGAAAGTGAGAGAGAGAGGAGGGGGAGAGGAGACAGGGAGAAGAGAGAGAGAAGAAAGGGACAGATAGGGAGAGAAGAGAGAGAGAAGAGAAGAGAGAGGGAGAAGAGAGACAGTGAGAGGAAAGAAAGGAAGAGGAGAGAGAGAGGAAAGGGACATATAGGGAGAGGAGGGAGACTGAGAGGAAAGAAAGAGAGAGGAGAAATGTAGAAGAGGGCAAGACAGGAAGAAAGTAAGAGAGAGAGGGGGAGAAAGTAGAAGAGAGAGGGGGAGGGGACAGATAGGGAGAGAGAGGGAGAGGAGAGAGTCAGGAGAGAGAGCGAGAGGAGAGAGAGGGAGAAGAGAGAAAGGGAGGGGAAAGAGGGAAAGGGAGAGAGAGGGAGAGGAGAGAGTCAGGAGAGAGAGGGAGAAGAGAGAAAGGGAGGGGACAGATAGGGAGAGAAGAGAGAGGGAGGGGAGACAGAGAGAGAGGAGAAAGAGGGAGGGGATAGAGATGGAGAGGAGAGAGAGTGAGAGGAAAGAGAGGGAGGGGAGAGAGAGGAGAGAAGCACAGAGAGAGAGAGAGGGAGGAAAAAAGCAAAGGTGCTACCTGAGTTGTATCAAACCGTGGCTGAGTGCGTTGGCTCTGTTTCAGCGCTCCACTCCTTGTACTCGGAGACACCGTCGATTTATTTCAGAGCTTTGAAGTGAGACGAGGAAGCCTTTTTCTCGCACAATTCCGCCGAGAGAGAGGGGCCCTTTTGTTTTTAAAGGCGAGGTGCAGGGAGAGCGCTTCACAGCTTTGCAGACAAGTGCTTTTATCAATGCAACATTCCCCCCAATTACAGTGTGATGAAAAGCCGTCCAGGTGCCAGGCGCGGGGTTACAGTACTGCAGCAGTGTTTAGCTATGGCTCTGAATGCTTGTTTAGACGTACGGTCGGAGCAATCGTGCGGGAGGGTTGTTGGGATAATAGGTGTATTGGCAGAGTGGTTAATGTCTCGGCATCTGGGGGCTGGTTGTTTGGGTTGGGGTTGGATGTCCGTGTTGGTGTGAGAGGCTCCGATGACTGAAATGAAGCTAAAATGTGAGGAAAAATTTAAATTCTTGCGCTTTTTCACCTTCAAGGCTTCACAACACACAGCATTTCACACACACATTGATTGATTCACCTGTGGGGGGTTAAGTGTCTTGCCCAAGGACACAACAACAGCATTCAGGGCGGGATTCGAACCACAAACCCTCGGGTCTATGTGATCAGAAATGTTTAGGGCAGAGGTGGAACATAACAAAGCAAAAGTAGTAAAGTATTGTACTTAAATACAAATTTTAGGTGTACTGTACTTTACTACATTTTACACTGGATACTTTTTACTTTCTACTTCACTACATTTGAACAAAACTGTAAAGTAGAAGTATTTTTTATTATTGTCTGATACGCACTGAAAAGGCTGAGGGTTTATTTTTAACACATTCATAATTTGAGCAAATAAAAATACACAAATAAAAACAGGAAATCTTTAACCAAATCCCTACATTTGAAGCTTTATTATCAAAATCTGCATGAAATACTTTTACTTTTTACTCTTTTTGAATACTTTTACTTATCTAGATTTTTTCATGTGATACTTTTACTTTTACTTGAGTATTTTTTGCTCCGGTATCTGTACTTTTACTTCTTCCACTGCTGAGTGAACTCATTTAACTCTAACCACTCCAAATTTACACAACACTGAGTCCAAAATACAAGAATATATTTATTTATTTATAAACATGTTTATTTGGTTATTTATTTATTATAGTGTCATTTTGAACAGCCTTAACAAACATGAACAAAGACTTCATTAATAATCAATGAATAGTTTATTAAGAATGATTCAGGCTTATTTACTAACCCCTTTGTTAAGAGAAGCAGTTACTAGCCTGAATTATTCTGCATAAACTATTTGTTCATTATTAATTAAGTCCTTGTTCATGCTTTATTAAGGATAAGGTGTAGTTGGTTTAAAGTGATGTCCATCCATCTATTCATTTATTCATTTTTATCATAATTCATTATTTATTTATTTATTTATTTATTTATTTATTTATTTATTTATTTATTTATTTATTTATTTATTTATTTATTTATTTATTTATTGTTGGGGCGACAGTAGCTCAGTTGGTCAAGTGTTTGCCCACTGACTCGAAAGTTGGTGGTTTGAATCCCGTTCTCAACATAAACATCATTGACAGAGCGGTCAGACCTACAGGTTGGCAGTGTGATTTACCATTTTATATTTTTTTTTATTTTTTTTATTTTACTAGTTACTAATTTATTTATTTTTTCATTTGTATTTATTTATGTATTTATTTAATTATTTATTTATTCATATATTTATTTATTTAGCTAGCTTTTCAATCTTAAACAATTTCTCTTTCATTTTTGTCTTTGCCACATAGGGTTTCCTTGTCAAAAACCTACATTTTAATAATCTCATAACTTAAAAAAAAAAGGAAAGAAATAAGAAATGTGTCGTGCATATAAACACCCTGCGACTTAAACTGCAGCTCACCCAATCCACAGGTTTCAGAACGATGAAAAATGAGGTTAGGTTGCCATAGCGATTAACAAGTTCAAACCTAACATCGTTCATTATTTATTTATTTATCTACATATATCTAATCCAACTTTCGATACACACAATGTCTGATTCATTAAAGCAGCTGTGGTCCTTCATGTACCACACGCTCTTCTACATTAACATCTTCAAAGCCCACGATCCACTTTTAGCAGCCCTCGGTCCCAGACACACACACACACACACACACACGCGGGACCGGAAGTAGCCGCAGGTTAGCACACACACACACACACACACACATATAAACGAGATGCCCTCACACTCACACGCCGCACATCAAAGTCCATCACCGTCTGATTGATTTGACTTAAGATATACTTTTTTGTGTGTTCCATTGTGGATAAAAATTTCATGGAGCGATTTAGCCGTAGTGAAAAATGAATGGTTTCTTTAAAGTTTCATCATAGATCAGTGGGTGCTGGCTATATGTGGGCGGACACAGACTGCTCCTTTAAAGTGCGTATGACAGGTTAGACTACGCGTTTCACTAAAACACAGTTAACACCATTATATTTAAGATTTTACCCTCAGAAATGTGTCTGTTTGTCTATATTTTTTTCCCAAGTAATTTTAATTTTAGTGAAGTTTGTGATTTTACTCCGACGTAGAGTTAATTTCATAACTGTTACTTAGCAATCATTGTTAAAAAGGGGCTAAAACATAGATGGAAATAGGGTCTACGCACTGTTAGCGCCACTACTTCCTGTCCGATTTGATCTCTATGGTGTTTTTGCCAATTCACGCTGCATTTTTGTGCCTCAATGCTAATTTTGAGGCATGATAAGTATTAAAACGACACCACAAACGGACAATTTCATATAAAACAACTGATTAGTCTTTATTTTGTCATATTAATGTGTAAACTGACGCAAAAATGCCTTCCGTGTGTGTGTAAACTGCCCCTATGACAGCTCCAAAGTGGTTTCTAGTTATTATTAAATGTTGTTTTGCATTGAAGAGAAATAAAACACACACACAAACACATAGGCCTATATGTTCATTTCATATTCGGAGAGTCTGCACTGTTCGTTTATGACAGTGTGTCTTTACATTCCCGGTAAAATCAGACAGAATAATCACATAAGATGATAATCCTGATGTTTGGTGTGTGTTTCCAAGAAGAGAAATCTGAAATCCAAGTAACTGTATTTTAAAACAAGTCTTTCAATCTTAAACATTTTTCATTTTCGATTCGCTCTTTCATTTTTCTCTTTGCCACGTTGGTTTTGCATACGTTTCCGTGTCAAAACCTGCACAGGTGTGAATGATCAGAGAGAAATCCGACTGCACATGTCTCACGCACAACATGGCTTTTCAGTAATCAGATAACTTCAGAAATCAGATAATGATCGGATTCTTTGGTGCGCATATAAATGTGTTCAAAATGTAGCCTAATCTATCAATAGGTTTCAGACTGACAGTAATTATGACCGTTGCCATAGTGATTAACTGTGATTACTTAACTTTGATTAATTTTACAGCTAATATTATATCTTTTTAATGGGGAAAAGTTATAAAAATGTAACAGGAAGTGGATGGATTCATGGTTTAGTTTAAAAAAACAACATAATCTTGACCTTATAAATCCCTGTTATTAATGTGCAGAGATAATACTGGTTTAGAATAGCCCATATTTTTTCAATTAAAAATAAAACAAAAACAAAACCATTTATTATCTGGGACTAACAGCTTAAAATTGAGAAGTGGAGAATGGCACAAAAAGAAAAAAAAGTACACCCTGATATTAAAACCAGCTTTACGCACGCTACTATCTCTGGACTTTTCACGCAAATATTACAAACCCGTCACATTTTTCCCCATCCACGGAGAGAAAAATGATTCCAGCAGCTGCCTGTCACACATTGCACATACCCCGCTCTCCAACCGCAGCAGCACACGACGGGCGTACGTGCGCAAAAAAAAGAAAAGAAAAAAAAAGAAACCCCACTAAAAAACAACCCAAAACCTCTCCAAATGTGCTCTCGCCTCACTCCAC
The DNA here is from genome assembly GCF_009829125.3 of Periophthalmus magnuspinnatus. Lineage (NCBI taxonomy): Eukaryota > Metazoa > Chordata > Actinopteri > Gobiiformes > Gobiidae > Periophthalmus > Periophthalmus magnuspinnatus. Next base: position 29,064,791 of record NC_047126.1, read on the forward strand.
GCGCCTCTGCCGGCTCAGGCCACGGGAAACGAATGATGCGCGCGGCTCTTCCGTGTTAATTACCCACTGGTTTTCAATTAGCGACGATATGACTTAATTAGAAGTGAGATAAGATAATGGCCTGCTATGACAAGTATATAGATATGCAATTAAATGCCACTTAATGCGCTACATTCCGTGACCTTCTGTGTGCGTAAAATCTAGACTATTTTTTTTCTGACTGCATTTACATAGTTTAAAGAAGGTTAAAAAAATATGAAACACTGCTTATGATTGAGAGTCATTTTTTATATTGTGAGCTGATGTGATTATTTCATTTCCGTGCGTGTCCATGAGCTGTGGCGCTGTCCATGGTGCTCGCTGAAGCCGCTGAAGCGATCGAGGATATTGGGAGGGATACGAAGCAAAATAACAAAAGGATGTATCTTAAAGCGTTGGATGTAGTGCAGTTGTACAATGAGGTGCAAGGTGTTAAGTCGTTTGAAATAAATGCCTTGTCGCGCACTGCCCATGCGCAGAGTCCCCAGCGGCGCTGTGGCTGCTACTGCTGTGGCTAATGAAGAATAATAAATCATGAAAGCCTTGTTCAGGTACAAGAGAGAAAGAGGGAAAGGATGGAGATGAGGGAGAGGAGAGGGAGTGGGGGCGCGTGCGTGTACGTCAGTGTGCGTGCGTGCGGTGGAGAGAGATAGAGGGGAGAGAGAGAGTGAAAGAGAGGGAGGCAGGAGGCGGAGAGCCCTTCTCCTCAGAGCTGAGACAGTCGTGGTCCCCGCAGCATTCACCGGAGTCAAGGAGAGATTCCGTCGCCAGTCTGATCACCTTTCTCCACGGAAACCTTTTTCGTATTTGTTATTTTTATTTGACCAAAATAAAAACGGTCATCGTGAGAATCGCGTAAGTAAAAGGATTTTTCTTTGGAAATCCCATTACCTAAAAACCTACTGCACGAAACTTTTTTTTCTTATTGGAAGAGTTTTCTAAAATAATAGAAACGAAACTATTTGTTCAGAAAATATTTCTTGTGATTGGAGAACGGACTTGTATTTTTCCAACTTGGTGTGCAGTTGTTCTAACCTTTGCATGGCTCTCTCCAAACGACCACGCGCTTGTACCAACAACAATAATAATAAATACATGTGAGAAGTTGACGAGCCTCTTTTCAGCATCCACTTGACTCGACTCAATTGGGCTCCGACATCTCCTCGACCCTTGGAGGCGGAGTCTTAACTTATTAAAGGAACTTGCGGAAGCTCGGACGCGCGCAAATATGATGATGATGTCTCTGAACAGCAAGCAGCCCTTCGCCATGGCGCACAGCAGCCTGGCCGAGCCCAAGTATTCGCTGCACTCGTCCTCGGCGTCCACCCTGACCTCCAGTGCGCCTTCCTCCTCGTCCTGCTCCTCTTCCTCCCGCATCAGCAGCACCATCATCAGCAGCACCAGCAGCAGCGGCAGTTCGGAGGCGATGCGTCGCGCCTGCCTCCCAACCCCACCGGTACGTACTCTGCATAATCACTGCTTAAAGGCACGTTTTGACAGCCCACTTTTTCTTTGCTTGATGTTTTTTTCATGTCTGCACAGCAAATCACCCAACACCTTCATTTCCAACTATTAATTTTTATGACCTGGGATGTTGCATGTGTCTTGTTTTGTGTGCTCCCCCCTTTTTTAGGATTTTTTTCCTTTCTGGAAATGTTTTAAACCGAGGAGAGAGGGGCGAGGAGAATTCCCTACTGACAACTATGTGTGCATTCTATTTGCAATTGCAGAGCAATATATTCGGCGGCTTGGATGAGAGTTTGTTGGCCCGCGCAGAAGCTCTGGCGGCGGTGGATATCGTCTCGCAGACCAAGAGTCACCACCACCACCCTCCGCACCACAGCCCCTTCAAACCGGACGCGACCTACCACACCATGAACACGCTGCCCTGCACCTCTTCCTCCTCCTCCTCTTCCTCCGTGCCCATCTCACACCCCTCCGCTCTGGCCGGACACCACCATCATCACCACCACCATCATCACCATCAGCCGCACCAAGCCTTAGAAGGTGACCTGCTGGACCACATCACCCCGGGGTTGGCGCTCGGCTGCCCCGATGGATCAGTGGTGTCAACCCCGGCGCACCCCGCGCACATGGCGGGGATGAACCACATGCACCAGGCGGCTCTCAACATGGCCCACGCGCACGGGCTGCCACACATGGGCATGAACGACGTGGACGCGGATCCCAGAGACTTGGAGGCTTTCGCAGAGCGCTTTAAGCAGAGGCGGATCAAGCTGGGGGTGACCCAAGCGGACGTAGGGTCGGCCTTGGCCAGCCTCAAAATCCCTGGCGTGGGCTCGCTCAGTCAGAGCACCATCTGCCGCTTCGAGTCCCTCACGCTCTCACACAACAACATGATCGCACTCAAACCCATTCTCCAAGCGTGGCTGGAGGAAGCGGAGAAGTCCCACCGCGAGAAACTGAACAAGCCCGAGCTTTTTAACGGCGCGGAGAAAAAGCGGAAACGCACGTCGATAGCAGCTCCGGAGAAGAGGTCACTGGAGGCCTATTTCGCCATCCAGCCCCGGCCCTCCTCAGAGAAGATCGCAGCCATCGCAGAGAAACTGGACTTGAAGAAGAACGTGGTGCGCGTTTGGTTTTGTAACCAGCGACAAAAACAGAAAAGAATGAAATACTCTGCATGTGTTTAGATCCACGTGGAACTGTCAACATCTGTATCATATTTCACAACACCTTTTTCAATCATCGAACTATTTCCTCTAAAAGAAAATAAAGTCGAGAGTAAAAGCCACGGTGAGGGGGACATGTGGAACCGTTTGACACAGCAAGTAAGACACTGTTTTTACAATTGACTATTACGCACAGCATATGTAGCTACAGGACTGTGTGGGCTCCTGTTTGGGGATAGGAGTGTGTTTGTGCGTCAGGCGCGTGGGGGACTTTTAAAGCACTTGTTTGGCGTTTATCTCAATGGAGTTTAATAGAGATGAGGCCCCGCTGTAAATGACCACACTTCATTTTGTGTCTAAATGTGTAATTATGAATTCTTTGTGTTATCTAACGGGGGCTCTGTTTTGAAGAAGCCCTTTTATTTACAAAAGGCCCCACGTCACTGCTCTTTTTTCCCCTCAAACGTCTGATTTCTAAACCGGCTGCAATAACTCCAGCGTGGGCCGGCGTCTTATGAACTATTTATTGAGTGAGGTCATGTTTACTTCATTATATATTTATTGGGATTCCCCTCCTCGTTTTTGCTTGAGAAAATCAAATAGTGCGCGCGGTGCAATGCGTATTTGGAGACGGTACAATCCAGAAGAATATATGCGTTGTTTTCCAAATGCTTTCTGTATGTTTTGTATAAATATACTTATGGAGTCGTTGCTTGTTCGAATCACCTTAAAAAATGTTTTGTTTCTTGAGAAAAAGAGCAGCTTTGTGAAACTCTGTAAATATGTCATTGATGCACATAAATATATCCGTATACAGGTTTTTGCTGTATTGTTGTTTTAGCTGATCTTTCTGTATAATGTATGTTGCTTTGGGCTTTGGAATTGATCTATTCCTTTATTTCCATCCATGTAACGTTAATTTATTTCATTATTGAACTGCAATGTGTTTCATTAAAGACTTAACTTTAACTAATTTAATCGGACGTCTTCTTGCGTCTCGTGCGCATGCCCCGTGCGTATTTACGCCGCTTTTATTTAGTCATCTGATTATTTATGGATGAGGAGGAGGGCAAGTGTTTAGCTCTGGACTGGGCTCCTCTCAGCTCACTGCAGACATGGGCTTTCACAAAGTGCTGCTCTGGTATTGAGGATGCTGCAACAACACGGGGCAAAATGATGTTTCAAATGTACTTTAAGGTATGATCCAAACGTGTCAGCTGAGAAACAATTATTTATGTTTGTTTGTTAGGCTAAAGAAATTGACAAATGGTATATTGTTATTTTCTGAGCTGGAGAAGCCGTTAGGATGGTTTATATTTCATTTTCTAACGGATAATGTCAGTTTTACTCATGACATTGCAAAATCCAAAGACAGATACATCCATTTAGACACATTTTTGTACAGAATACGCCTTAAACTCCTACTGTGTATTGTGTATTCTGTGTTCACAAAAACGCACTCATGTTTAATAACGTTTGCCACTCCAACATGCAAAATCTCTATGTGATAATCTCCATTTTCTTTGTGCGTAAATATTGGACTTTGTTACTCGTTATTTGCCTGTTTCCAAACGCCTCACACCTGGAGACGTGGCAGAAGCTCACATCTATAATTGAACAGGCTGTGCTTTTTAGTTAACCTGATCTAAACTCAGCCCCAGTGCACATTTCAACTGCATCTTCCTTTGTGGCTTTTTTCTTTAAATGATCCAAATGTATGTGTTTATTTATTGGCGACTTCCTGACTCTGTTCTACTGCTGGCGTTGATAAAAGTGTTGTTTCAGATGAAGATGATGGACAGGGTCAGTAGCTCCATGTTCACACTAGAACTCCCGCCTCTCCTCTGCTCTACATTCACTCTAAAGCCTTGAGCACTAAAGCCCACCCTCTCGCCCCCCTTTACCGACAGCTCGCGCGCACAACACGAGTCTGCGTGATCCGTACGTGCCTCGCTCCCAGGCCTCGCGCTGCCAGGCCTCACACGCGCTCCGTCACACGCGCGTAAAAGAGCACGTGGCTGCTTAGTGGAGCGGCTTATCCACGGCTCACTGTTGCCTTACCTGAGAGCAAATGCTAATATTCTATTAGAGCCTAATCAGGAGGTCTGCGGAGAGCTGGATGGCTCCCTGGAGCGCGCACTTGCCAGATGTCAGCCCGCCAGAAAAACAGCTCGCCTGCCAACGTGCCCGTCTCCATTTAAATACACACACTCTTTGAAGCAACACAAAAAGAGCGGCGGGTTAGAGCTGAGCTGAGAGGGACTGCGGGCTGCGGAGGATGGATGGATGGTGGGGAGCTGAGCAAGCGTTTCAGCACCATGGACAGATCAAGCACCAAATCAAATGGAGCCGTGTACTGGCCTCGGAAAAAAACTCCAGTCTGTTTATAGTCCAAGTGTTTACGATATTATTGTCGCTGGAGAGATATGACAGAACTAGCAGTGTGGATGACCTCGTTGTTTGGAATAAATGCATCTATCAAAAGACACAGGCGCATATGTTGAGACAAGAAGAACAAGTGGTGAAGATTATTGAAAAGGGCGGTTGTGTCAAATGATAAAAAAAAGCTACTGATGATACACACATGGATTTGGAAAGAGGCTGCACATATCTACAGCTCCTCATTATGACTGTAGTCTCATAATTGTTATATATATATTTGATGCGTGCATTTTTAGTATTGTCTTTTCAGATTATCATGGCACTAGTCTGAATGCTTAGCCCATGTGGTTAAGGAGGAGCAGGCTCTGTCCTAAAGAAAAGGTTACATGCTAAATAATTAATTACATATTTTATTAGGACGACAACCTCTTTATCTAACCTAATTCAGATATATAGGCCGGGTGTACACGCAAATGTCACAACCGATATGACTCACTGGGAGCAGTAGTAGTAGGTTTGCTTAAAATTTCAATTTCTAGCTTTTAAATTGGCTTTTGCAAAACAAGTCTATGATGATCCTCCTCTAGGGCTGTTGAGTCAACCCAGCTCTAAAATGTTAAAATGCTCAAATGTTCAAATGTGGTGCGGTTAACAAAATATTAATAATCACATATGAATTTAGGATTTTTTTAAAAACACTATAGTCACCCACTACCTGAACTGCGCCTGTCCAATTAGCATTTCTAAGATCCAAGCTCTCATTACTTACAGCACCTGCCATACATTAGCATTGCATTATTATCAGCGCTTCCAATGGATTCAAATTGCCTTTAGCGCGCAGCCATGTTTGAATTTAATCACACATTCTACCACATTCAAGACTCCCATTTGCGGATTTTTCAAACAGGCTTCCCAAATACTATAATTTATACAAACGAGTGTCATGGATTAATATTTATCCATCCAAACGCTCTTAACAAAGTGCCAGCGTCGCCATTTTCCACCGCGCGTTAACGAGACAGCTCTGATAGTTCATCAATTAAAAGATGCTCCTGGTGAGTGCCCCTAATTTCCCCTAAACGAGCCATTGACTTAATAAGAGCGAATTATTAAATTATACACATGGAATTATGAAAAGCAGATGATTACGAGGGGGCCTCCTTAAGTAGTCATTACGCGCGGTGTTAATTAGAGCTGGTCAGGGAGGGCTGCGTGCGTGCGTGAGGGAAGGAGGGAGTGTGCGTCTCCACGGGGACTGCTTCCTCCGTGTGCACGCGCTTCTCTCTCGCGCACCTTGTTGGCTGGCTGCTGCAGTGCTTCTTTTTGGGGAGAAGATCGATGGAGACTCTTTGATAGCCAAGTCAATACAGGCAACACATAGCAAAGGGCCTGGCACGGTGCGTAAAACCAAGATTTAGAATTACGCACGGTTATGTTCGCCTTGAAACGACATATGACAGGATAATTATGACTTAATGTGGTGGGATAGTACCTGTGGTAAATATTTGTCATAGTTTTACATCAGTTAAGTGGAAGTTTGTGGGGAAAAAATAGTTGTGAAGGAAAGAAAAAATACAGGAAGTTGCCTGGTTCTATGGCATCAACACCAAAAACTCATCCAAAATGCAGGGGCAATTTCCGCGCAAGGGAGGTTTTTCTAGAAGTTTAAACAAAATAAAGGTGTTGTCATGTATTTTTATTAGTCTAATCATAACTAATGTGTAAATTAGACCAATTTCTGCCCTTGTTTACGCACAGTTCTATAGGTAACAGTGATGGAAATGCCTCTACGTGTGTCACTCTTTACTGTGTCCAACCATGTCAAAATGTAAAATTGTAAATTTTGCCAACATTAAATAATAATAATAATAATAATGATCCAAACGGGGCAAGAATTTTAGTAAAGTCTTCAAAATAACATGTTTGAGTGAAATGAGTAGTTTGGTTTACCTGTCCAATGCGCTTTAATCAACGCGTATACCGTTATCCGTGAGGACACAGTGGGAGCTTTACCAAAGAAAAAGGCCATCCCCGCTTCTTCCTTTTGTTATAATTACGCGCTGTGTTTTATTTTTCGCTCTCCCCCCTGAACATTTCCCCTCTTTCACGGGGATCGTGATACATTTTTAATGAGGCCCGGGACTGTCGGAGCTCCGCCTGGGGACGCACAGTCGAATATTTTAACTGTACATTTACGCCAAGTGTCTGCCTTCAAAGACCACTATAAAACTCGCAGTATTTATCACAAGCAGCCCCTCTCTTTTGGATTATTTTTTCACCTCTCTACACGCAGTATTGTTGATGTTCACTGCGCGTCAAGAGGCGTTAGTCTGTTCAGTGTTTCCCGGAGAAGAATCGATGCCCAATAGAACTATAGGGCACACGGTTGGCGCGTTTTAATCAAGGATGGCACGCGCGGAGGAGTGAAAGCCAATCAAATACCTTGGTCTATTCGCGCGCTCTCTCTCAGCAGACACGAGCTGGTACGGTTACGCGCACGCACCACGCCGGGGTCAGGCCGCGCAGTGACCAGAGTGAAGAGACGCCTGGAAGCGACAGCTCAAGATTTGTAAAAGAGAGAAGATTATGAGCCGTGTCACGTGTAAATAATTCATGGAGTAATTTTACAGAATCAAAATGTAAAAACAAAAACAAAACGCTTGGGTGTCTTAATTAAACTGAGATAATAATTCATTTTATACCTTTGTACCAAATATGGCCTTAAAATCAATAGTTTACTAAATAAAATAAAAATGCAAATCTTTTGAAATTACACAATTTCGATTTCTAGAGGGCATGTAGGCCTGCACCGATAAAAGAATAAAAAAATAAAACACAAAAGGCATATACATTTTTTTTAATTGAGTAAAAAATGCCAGTGATTCAAGTGTGAGGATCAAAACATTGCACAGGCTTCACTGGTGGATGTTCGGACATGCGCACTGCACATTTTCTTCTCATTAAAAATGTATGTGTCTGATGCACATATTGCTTTTATGGGTTTGGGTACAATTGCTTAATAAAAGTAAAAGATTATATCCTAAAAATGAAATGATTAAACATAATGCTGACCTTCTCTGTTACTCTTTGATTTTCATACAATAGTGGCGCACTGGATGAACTTGTGCCACAGGCGCGCGTAAAGGCGCAGTGTGGACGCAGTCACCACGGATCTCTCTGCACAATTTGAAGTTGTTGTTTTTTTGTTTTTCTTTTTATACAACATAAAAAACAATACTTTAATCTGATAAATAAACAAACAAATAAATAAAACCATAAAAAAATAAAATAAAATAAAATGAAATAAAACATAAATAAAAAAAATAAATAAATAACACAATGCACTGACCTATATTTATGCATATTATTCGACAAATAATAATAATAAAAATCATAAATAGCTGTATATATATATTCTATTCTAGCTCTCTTAAATCATTTATAAGATCACTTTAGGACTTGCACTATCATTTTTAACAGCTAGGGGGAGTAGAGAGCCTCGTATTATTGTCATCATTTATCTATTTCCATAAAGGCTACACTTGTGTCATACATTTTTTTCTCTGATCTGAGACACAAATGCGAAAAAGCACCTCAAAATGAAAAATGTGCATTGAAAGAAATGTGTTAAAATTGGTCAAACTTTAAATCAATAAACAAACCTTGGAAACTTAAGATCAAAATGTTTTATCTAAAATGGAGGGGAAAAAATGGTATTCTTAAAAAAAATGTATTCACTTTTGTCCGTTGTAATCCATTTCAAAGAGTTAGTAGTTTAAAGTGAGAGTCAGTGTGTAAAGTGGATTAGTGCTTGTCCTTGTGCTTTCCAGCCCTCGCCCTCTGACCCCTCTGTGACCTCTGCGTGACCCTCTTTTTATTACAGCTCTAAACATACTGCTGTTAAACCCACGTCTTCATTATTTAATCCTTTCACATCATCACTTATGCATTATGGCCCTATGTGTAAATGAATAGAGCGCCTTCAGCTATCACATATGGAACCAGAGAGGGAGGGCATCAGGATATCCTCATCTACAGACTGAAGACAACACTCTTAGCTATACGGTAATGTTTAATGAATAATTATCTAGAAAAAAAAAAAAATCAAAGTTCAAATTATTATTATTATTATTATTATTATTATTATTATTATTATTATTATTATTATTATTATTATTATTATTATTATTATTATTATTATTATTTCTGTATTTTCATCATTTGTAATGTGTTCATTTGTGGACATTAATTGGCTTTTCTAAATTATTTAAAAATAATAAAATCATTTATAACCTTAATATCCATATTATTACTGTTTTCCATAATATGTAATTTTTCTCTTTTTTCCCTGTCTTTTTTTTTCTTTTTTTTTCTTTTTTTTTTTTTTTTTTGTACACATTCAGGCTATAGATGCAATATATAAGATTATTCACCAACCAAAAGAGAACGCTGGTTCAAATATGGTTCTATTGTTGTGTCCACATGGGTAAAACACAAAACACCCACAATGTTACAGGCTGTGGTGGTTGACCCCAAGTGAAGTTAATAATGACAGACATAACCTGTCTGTGATCAGCGCTTCCAGTGTTTTATTTATTATATACACAAATATATTTAAAGGGCCCATATTATGCTATTTTCTGATCTATGTTATAATGTTGTTTCCTCATCGCAAACAGACCTGGAGTTGTGTTTTGTTTCATTCACACATGTTTAACACACTAACCCTGCAGATTTAGGTGTTCTCTCAAATGGAAAACACTCTGTTCCACCTTGTGATGTCATGCAGTAATACAGGAAGTGCTCCACTGTCTTTTTAAACTCCATACAGCTTCACTAGAATAATTTGGATAATTACAGTCCTGGAATTGTCAGCCTCTACGGAACAAAAGGTAAAAGGAGATGTCAACTTGAAAACTACCACTTCATGACATCACAAGGTGGACCGGAGCAGATGTAGAGATGTAGACAGACTAATAATAAAGGGTTACTCAAACATCCTCCAGCTATGTTTTTGAGGAGGTAACAACATTATAACATGTCTTAAATCTCACAAGAGTCAATTTAGTGTAATATAGGTCCGTCAACATAGATGCATATACTTTTGCCATGTCTGTAGCACATTAGCCGTGTGTGATAGAGCCACACAAGACCCTGCATCAAACTGAACTGAGTGTACAGACTGTGTCAGACCTGTGTTAGTAGATGTGTTCTGAGTGGCTCCTGACAGCCCAGCCTGGTGCCGATATATTTATCATAGCCACAAGGAGCGGCGGCCTCTCCCTCTCCCCCATTCTCTCGCCCGCTCACAGTTTATACAGAACAGAATCATTTACATAAAGTCCTTAAGGCAAAGAACTGTTGGGGGCTCTCATTTATATGTGATGGAAAATTAGCCGTCATTATGCGCGCCATTAGCTGCGTCTTTAATGTGCGCCTAAGCACCATTTGTCAAGCAGCTTGTTAATATCCTTCAAGTCTTTAAAGTTGAGAGCTCATTACACAGAGCCGGCCCCACTCCTGATGCTGCCTCACCATCCACAGAAGGGACGCAACATTTGGGACTTTTACTACGGTCATTGACATTGCCAAATATGATTAGTGACTCGGTGCAGTTTTTACAATGTGCAGCTATGTAAATGTAAGAGGTTTCGATCAACAAACTTATAACACAATTACCTGGCAAATCCACACTGATTTCTCTCTGTTTTTTTGTTTTTTTTTATACAGATGTGTTTATTTTAGTGACACACATGAAACAAAGGAGCTCATTGGTCACCTGTGATTTACAAACAAAATCAAATTTCTCTCACCTCAGATTTTAGTGCTTCGCTCATTGATTCTACAGAAATCCGTGATGTTCTTCCATCTAAAAAGCTGTGTAGTGTACTGTGATGTGCTCTACACACAGATAAGTACAGGTGCTGGACACATCATTTCATATAAAATCATTTTTATGCAACTTGCAGAATGGAGGCAGAAACCTACATGTATTGCTGAGTTCAGAAAAATGTTGTTTTGTCAGTTATTTTTGTAATTGACATCACTTTTATGTGTTGGTCCTGGACACATGAGTTGAGTGTCATCCTACAGAAAGTAAAAGCACAGTTACAATACAATTAAAATACTTCATATGAAAAAAATATACACTGCAGTATTGTGTATCTCTGTGACCATAAAACTTGCGTGCTTTTAGACCAGCCAAAGTATTCATTTCAGATTTACAAATTGTCAAGTTACTCAAAACCAATCAGTCCCTAAGAAATGTGTTAGTGCAGCTTTAAAAATCATACATATAAACATAAGTATAAAGAAGTGGACTAAGTGAGTGTGACGTCACCCATAGCACCCAAGCTCATCGAGGCTAGAGCAGTTACAGCGGCAAATTTGGAGCCGAGTTTCATATTTGGATTTCCGAATCATAGCAACCAAACAGCCAATCCGGAGCGAGGATGTTGGAGGTAACGCCCCTTACTGCCCGTCTGCACTGCTGGTTCGGCAGGTTAGCTATGTCCATTTATATATACAGTCTATGCACATAACATTTGAAATATTATAGACGTCAGCATAACACCAAAAGCACTGTCCTCAACGTGTCTCACTTGAACCAAATTTCGCGCAAAAACATCTTAAAACCAAATGAACCTACCCTTAAAAAACCCGCCTTTTGTGAGCCCACAGTCAATATAACAACCGACCCCAATCTTCGCCTATGGACAAGAGTTACTCTGCCTTATTATTGGTTAGCACTGCTGTGTCCTTAGCCCTGTTTCCCACTCTGCCGCAGCGTCAGCCATTGCTCCGGGCCAAAGCAATAAGGAGAGTAATTAGAATGCTAAAGACAGATGTAAATAAAGGGAACGAGACAGTGGTGAGGGATGGTGCGTCGAGGTCACATTCTCATCAAAAACCCAGTTGGTAGCAAATGACACAAGAGCCAGTGCCAGGGGCCTGAGGGCAAGGCTGTGAACCAGAGGACATAATGGACTAAATGATAGGCTCGACGGCTCGGCATCTCAGAGCACCAATAGGGACACACACACACACACACGTAGAAATATAACTGCACCGGGCGAATGGATACGGGGTTACGTAATGTGTAATGTTTTGTCTCTTCCTGCACCTACTTTTAATCTGCTGTGTCCATAGACGTCACCTGTAGCGTTCGACTCCAGCCAGCGAATTTGGAGTTCCATAATTCTGACTGTGAGTATCATAGCAACCAAAGAGCCAATCCCGGAGCCAGGCTGTGGAAGGTAACGCCCCTCCCCACCCACAATGCTAACCTGTTGCTAACACCAGCGGGAGCAACCTCGGAGAAAGACGGCGCCCGATTTGTCTGTTATTAATGTTCGTATCTTGAATTACGGACAAAATAGCTAAATAAAAACACCACGATCATGTAGAGCAGATAATACAAACATTTTAAGACCAAAATGACGCGTCTGACAGCAGTAGAGGGGTGACAGTTTTTAAAAACAAAGTGAAGTCGATGGGGCCGGAAGTGCGTCCATGTTCACTTCCTGTTTGGAGCACAGTGGCTAGCAGGTTAGCTATATCCATTTATATATTCAGCTTATACTTGTATCCTTTTTATTGTTACATGTTATATAAGTGCAAATGAAATAAATGCATAAATGAAACTATCCTGAGTAGCTTTAAAGGTGCACTATGGAACTTTTCATAGCTTGATAGTTTCCATACATATGTTTTTGCTTTGACTAAAACAGCAGCCAAAACCCCTTTTACTGGCATTAAAATTAAAAATGGTGGCAATGGTGGAGTTGTTGGCGCTAACACCACACAGCGAGAAGGTCATAGGTTCAATTCCTGCCCTGGTCTTATATTGTGCAGTGTTCAGGTGTTTCCAGAGAATTCCTCCATATACTTTGGAACTCTGGTTTGACCTTTCTCCAGACTCTTTCCAATTTATTATTACAATTTTTATGTAGAATTATACGTAATGATAAATAAAATAATAAGACACACTTTTTTTTTTTTAATTCTTGGATATCGAGGAGGACTTTGTTAACACGATGCTAACAGATACTAGTGCTAAGTGTTAAAATAACCAGTTCCTTAAAAGAGCATCTTCTAGGTTTCAATACACTTAACAAAATCACAGGTTATTTCACTTTACTTGGATACTGTCTATACAAAAATATGACATGACAACATTTGAAAATCATATGCAAATAAAGACATGGTGAGCTAATATGAGACAGAGAAGGGGTGGGCGAGCAGAGGAAGGCAAACACTAGCCACTGGAGAGTACATGCTGCTGAGGGGGTGGGGCTAATTAAAATATTTGCAATATTAAAAATACATTAGGACTCCATCAGCCTTAACCACTCTGAACATGAATACATCAATGTGTAGTGTGTCTTCATCCGCGGCAACGATGCAGAGTCATGCAAGATGAGACCAAATCAGTGCTACTTTATCAACATATAATAAAACTGATGAATCCAGACAAAAAAAGACAATGATCATGTGTGTTAACCCCACTGACTGTATAAATTAGTGGACTAAGGGAGTGTGATGTCACCTACAGCGTTCGGCTCCAGTCAAATGAAGCTCAACGGTATCATAGCAACCAATACAAACCAATGAGCCAATCCGGAGCGAGGCTGTTGAAGGTAACGCCCCTTCCTCCCCGCAGTGCTGGCTTAACAGGGAGTGGGCGCGTAGCAATGCTGTCAATCAAGCCTGTTGCTAAGAGAGCGCTTGAGAAATAAAGGCACCTGATTTGTCATTGTTATTAATGATCATATCTTGAGACAAAAAAATAGCAAAATAAAACATTTTAAGACCAAAATGACGAGTCTGGCAGCAGCAGTTACCGTGGGAGGGGTGACGTTTTTTTAATAGAAAGTGTGTGACGGGTTCCTGACTTTGCACTGTGGCGCCCACTGCCCATACAAGCTGCTCCAGAAGCACTGAATAACGGGTCTAATGCAGAGTACTGTGTTTTCCTAACTATAAGTCACACTTTTTTTCATAGTTTGGGGGTGCGACTTATACTCAGATGTAATTTATATGTGAAATATATGTTTTTTTCTTCATTATTATGCATTTTTGGCTGGTGCGACTTATACTCTAGTGCGACTTATATTCCAGTTCGACTTATATTCCAGTTCGACTTATACTCCAGTTCGACTTATACTCCAGTTCGACTTATACTCCAGTTCGACTAATACTCCAGTTTGACTTATACTCTCGTGCGACTTATACTCCGGAAAATATAAATGATCCGGTACATTTGTGGATAATTGAACCATATACAAGATTCTACCTTCCACAAGTAAGTATTCATGCCATTCTGAGTGTACTTTTATTCTTTAAATTACCCTCATTTGAGCCACTGAAGCACAGAGCAAGTATCGGAGAAGTCAAAACATATCAATACAAAAAATTATCTCTCAGAGGAATGTGCCAATATGTTTGATTATCATTACTAACCACTGTGACATCGTGTACCAATTTATGTTTTCAATTTACAAACTATAATATGTTATTGGGAATGTTCTCACACAGCGTTCCAAACTCTTTTCTCAAATCTCTGTCAGAGCTAAGTTGGTTCAAAGCTGCATTACCGTGTTGCTGTGTTGCCAAAGGTTGATTATGTGGGTATATTTCAGCTGCTGCTCAGGGCTGTTATAGCTGGAGGTACAAACTACAGTCAGAGCAGAACAGAATGGGCTCTGCTCCGCCTAAAACCATAGAGAGAGGATCAATTGGCGCATAAGGAAATGTTAACGACTCTCCCAGACCTTTGTGTGGGATGACTTTTCCACCGTTCACTCTGCAAAATCTTTTTTTATTTCTCTAAAAACCAAAAAGAGCCTGGTTATTAGCGGATTGCACTTTTAATATACTTTATGGAAGATGGATCTGAATAATAAGTTCTTGTAAAGCGCTTTGAGTGTCTTGAAGGTGGAAAAGCGCAGTATAAAAATGTGACCATGACCATAAGATCTTTGCTCACCACCTCCTCCTTAAAACTGTGCAATCAGGAGTGTTTATTTCAGTGAAACATGGAACACAAATTATCTCATTGGTCAACTATCGTTTAGAACAAAATCAAACTTCTCTCACCTCAGCTTCACTCATTAATTCTGTTGAAATTCAATTAAAACACCTAAACTCCACCCAAATAGAGCTGCTAAACTGGGCAGCGTCTGGAGGACTCGAGAAGAGAGTGAGGGGGAAGGAGAGGCGGGGTCAGGAGGTATAAAGAACAGTGTGATTGGTCTAACATTTCCAAACTCCACCCCTGCAGCCAGGTGTTTGGAATCAGAAACACCTGTCTAATGTGTGATGAGGGCAGTCACCGTGATGTCACCAACTACTTAAAATTGCAGTAGCCACCGGAGCCTGGACACACTTATTTATATGTTTTTGAAAGTTACCAAAAAAGTACTAGGAACAGTAGATAATGCTATTAAAACACTACATACACTGTTTTGTAGGGAAAAAGTTCCCTGTAAATTTGCCTGGAGATGAAGGTTCAGAGGGAAACACTAAGGCTAATATCCAAAAGCTTTCATGACAGATTTCCACGTTTATATCAGAAATTACATTCTTGAAGGTAACTGTTAAGTTTTACTGTAAAAATAGCATGGAGGAAACCAACCAACTCTAATATTTGGTTGTTCCACCTTTAGTTTTGATTACAGCATGCATTCACTGTAGCATTATTTCAATTTTGCTTCTGCAACGTCACAAGATTTATTTCCATCCAGTGTTGCATAAATTTTTCACCAAGATGTTGTATTGATGATGGTCGAGTCTGACGCTGCACAAAGTCTTCTCCAGCACATCCCAAAGATTCTCAATGGGGTTAAGGTCTGGACTCTGTGGTGGACAATCCATGTGTGAAAATGATGTCTCATGCTCCTGAACCACTCTGTCACAATTTGAGCCTGATGAATCCTGGCATTGTCATCTTTGAATATGCCCGTGCCATCAGGGAAGAAAAAATCCTTTGATGGAATAACCTGGTCATTCAGTATATTCAGGTGTCAGCTGACCTCATTCTTTGAGCACAGACTGTTGCTGAACCTAGACCGGACCAACTGCAGGAGGCTCGGACATATTTCAATTCAATTCATTCCAGGCGACTTTTTTTTTTGGCCAGGCAGCGTATAAAACTAGTATAAAACCCCAGAATACAACTCTTTGTAAAGTACTGGAGAATCATAGGTTGTATTTACATTATATAATTTGATGATGCCATAATTTTAGATGGACAACACTCCCATCTTTGCGGTTGACTAATGGCACAACATTTGTTTATTTCTGCTGTCAGAGAATACGCTGAACTTGTTTCATTTGGATAGGCCTAGAGATATTACATATACAGAGATATTAACGATAAACGAGGTCAACAAATCTGCAATCTGACAGTTTAACCGCAAAACCACCATTGCAGCTCCTTTTAAAACTATAGAACGCTCTTGGCTCCTGAATGTCTCTTGCACCTAAAGTACCGGCTCTTATTAGCGTTATGAGTGTTGCGATGTAGCAGGCACACTTCTTTCTCTCCTGACCTCCATAATGCTGCGCGGAAGGTCCTCAACAGCTGTAAACAACGCGGCAATCAGTGTCCCATCTGCTCCCATGTCCCACTTGTGCCGGAGCGTCCTCGCCTTCGCTTTCACCCTGTGCCAAGCTGCTGCCTCAGGACATCTAACCCAGAGAAAAGAGCTCACTTACCCAAGGAGGAGGTCAGCAAACTAGATTTCCAAGTCTGTCGCTTCACAAGAACACGGATGACGGGCTCGTGACCCCCTTCGCTTTTTCCACACATGCAGAATAACTAATCATAATGCATTTGTTTTTTGAATTGAGAGGATTTGACTGCCACCCGAAAGTCAGTCAAAACATCTCGATTTTAAAAGCAGTGTCCAGATGATCACATTTTTCCACTCCTGAATATTTAAGATGCACATTTCTGATCCTTGATACTCTGCAAATATGTTTCTTCTTCGTCTCCTCTCCTGGTGAGGGTAAATTACTGCCCTGGGGTAGACATAAGAAGCGAGATGGTAAATTCGCACCATCGGGGATTAAACTGCCGATGTTTTGGGCAGGTGAGAAAACATTCCTTGAGCCACTGTCTCCTGTCTCTGCATACAATATTAAAATACTCCTTGAATGTCACTTTTCATACATATCGTATAAAAAATATATATATGTACTGTATGAATGTCATTACAACAATAATAATAATAATAATAATAATAATAATAATAATAATAATAATGAAGGGAATATTGCTGTTTTTTGTGTTTAATTTATTTATTTTTATTTTCTTATTTATTTTCTCTTTGAGGTCAGCTTTTTGCAGTCCAGTTTGCCTCATGATCTCATCCAGTATAGCTGAAAGATAACTCATGTAACAAGCAAGATTTACAATAGCAGATGTATTTTTTTTTAAATAAATGAATAAATGCCGTGTCCATTTCCCCACATTGTGTGTCTTGTGTTCCTGTCAAACAGCAGCTTGTAACCTCAGGATGCAGGGTGTTCTGGAGGTGTCCATGACGCGTTGGAGCGGCGAAGCTAACCAAGCTACGTGTTGGTTTAACCTGCTGACCCCGGTGAGGCTAACGGTCCTTCACACAGGGATTATCTGAAGAGGCTGCACTCAGAGGTAACGACTCTCTTTTGTGTATCAGTCAGTCAGCTCCATTGATACTGTCAAGCTATTGAATGGTGTAAATTGAAGCATTAGCAACAATTTATGCTTTTTTTTTTTTTTGTCAGAATGATACTACATAATAATAATAATGCATGATACTCAAAGTTGCTTTTCAATTTTGTGCATTATTAATTCACTCTATACTCTATATGGTGAAAAGCTGCTGTTATAGACACAGCTGCCCTGGGACAGACTGACAGAAGCGAGGCTGCCATTCTGTCTAACACTCACACAACACACACCACTTTCATAATGCGTGAAGTGTCCAGATCCCGCTATCGATATAAACATCACGGGTTGAGCGGCGAGATCCACTGATCCACAGGTTGCCGGTGCAATTCCCACAGATGAATGCTGTCGTTGGGCAAGACACTTAACTCAACTCACCGCCCGTGTCTGCGTACACTGGTGTTTGACTGTGTGTGTGTGTTTCCTTGATGTAAAGCGCATTGAAGGTGGAAAAGCGCTGTATAAAACTGTGACCGTTTACCATTTACTGTGACTAACCGGAGCCTAAATTTAGGACAAAGTTTGATGTCATACTATGGATTAATCTAAACAAAGCAACAACCAAGCAGGTGGCAGAAAAGTTACACACTGCACTTTTAATTCTTTGAAAAATTACCATTCTTTACAGTCCATTTTGAGACTCCAAAGATAACGATGTCTGTGTGATCCCTCAGTCGTCCAGGTCTGATCCATTAATTTAAACTTTTGCTACTTCAACATAACCAAACTCTTATACACAACCTTTCCGACGCTGGAGGTCACCACTCTCTACGCAAACATAAGCATCTTGTTTCTTTAATGTCGGTATCACATCTTTACACACTGGAAAAGCATAGGTACTCATCGTGCATGCCTAAACAGGATCGGAGTTGGGGTCAGAGCCTTTTGTATTCCTATGGGCGGCACATTGCAGCACATTTGATTGGTGCATTCTCTCAACACGAGGCCCCAGCAGAACCCCTCCTCTCATTTACTCATTGCATGGCTGTAATATCCATAATTCAAATGAACAGGGGAATGTCTTTGGGCTGCAGCGAACCACCTGCTAGCTTTTATTAGCTAATTAATGGTGATTTATCAGAAGGGCCAATTTGAGCGGGGCCGCCTGCCTGTAGGTCCCAAGCAACATCGTATGAATCCTGATAGCGATTATGCTTATTTGATGGGCAGTTTGCTAAAACAAAAAAGTTCGCTCTTCTCTGCCCCAAAGGGATAGAATTTCGGCTCTTACCAAAAAACGACCTTGCAATTTTTTTCCTCTCCCTCATTATGGACTTGGCGCAGTTCATTTCAATAGTTAAATTCCGAACAGCTTCCTTACCTGTGCCTGTGTGTCCTTGGTAAGGGCTATTTGATGTCCTTATGTTTCAGCTCCATTTAGAGCTCAAGGACCAAAAAAAAAAAAAAATCCCACAGGCTTTTGCTTAATGGAAGATCTTGGAATTCATGTACAAGGTGATATTCTTTTGCAATGTGTTTTCTAAATGCATTATTTTATAGAGCAATAGATAGAAGCAATAGAGGGAGTTCTGTTAGCAAAGCGCAGACGAGGCTTATAGGGAAAAACTACAGAGCGACCATATTCCACTATAGCAAAAAGGGGAAAATTAACTGTTCATATTTGAAGCGACAAAGGATACAGAGCCATGCAAAGGTAGATACATGGCAGATTCAGTTTTGAAGAAGATCAGTGCTAGTGATACCTCTTCAATTCAACGTATTAAATCAATGTATATTATAAAAATTGTGGATTATTAAAAAAAATAATTAAGAAATAAACATGCAAAAATCTTTTACAATCTGTACAATTTTACATGCTTTTTTTTTTAAATACAATTTTGCATGCTTTTTTACAGAGTATGAATGCAGATTGTGTTCTCCGGGACTGTAAACCATTGTCCATCAGTCTCCTCCGTGCCGTGTCTCCTGTACAGTACAAAATGTGTTCAGACAAATTTACATAAACGTTGGATCGCAGTGTGACTCTGAAGTGCTGTATGTTTGCAAGTTTTCTCCCTGACAAAACCCACAATGTCGATGAAACGTTCTGCACCGACAAAGGCGCCTACGAAGGTTTGAACTTTGAGAGAGTTTAAACAAGAGAGAAATGTGAGAAACTTCACGGATTATGCCTATCAGTGTAAATTTCAAGTTTGATTTTGATCCTACGGTTTCCAACCCGTATTTTACATGTTTAAATAAAGTTTTTGCATACATTTAAATATTAGCTCACTCGCTCATCATCTTACTTGTAGATAGTATGAGAGAAAATGCCACTGATTTCCAATTCGATTCAGATTTTTCAATGTTTTTAGCAAAATGGGGCTTCACTTTGTGCGATACTGGGGACACTTCATCAGGGCGTAAGACAATATTTAAGATGTTCATGTGTTATTTTTGCAGATGTATCCCAAGAAGCAGGAAAATAAAGTTACCAAATGTGTTGATAACCAGTAAGCATCCTGTTTTTTAACCCCTACTCAGACATTTCACCTTTTCCCAATGAATACAGTCCTTCACCTGCTTACTATCCATCTCTGTACGCCACCTCTGCCCCCGTCTGCGCCAACACCCCGGCTTCACCACGACTTCTCCTCTTTCTCTTCCGCTAAAAAAAATCACTTCCTCACATTCCTCACATTTTGACAAGCTCGCGTCACGTCTCCCGCGTCACATCCAAGTCTGCACGCCGCACTGATGTTTTTCCACCCTCACCTTGCCTCTCCTTGGGGAAAAACCTCTTCTCTTTCACTATCTCTCGCTCTTCTCCTCAAATCCCAAAAGGTGCTCGCGACATATAGACGTATAAAGCACAGCGTCGTGTCATACGGCATCAGGGAGATTAGGAGAAGAAAATAAAACCGGGGTTAGGAAAACGTCTGGCAGCGAACGTTTCATCCCAATTCAAATAAAAATTCAAAACGGCAGGTAAATGGTAATATCACACAAGCGAGCAGCGATGCCTCCAGCTACACGCGGCATTAAAGACAGAGAGGAGCAAGGTGCACGCGAGCTGCTAAAGAAGTGTTTACTCAGTGGGAGCCCGGGCGCCGATGCTGAAAATGCACTTTAATGTCAAGAATCTTTGAACTAGCTCAACCAGACAATATGCAGGAGATAGTGTTATACTGGGATGTGTGCGTGCCACGGGGTTAACAGCACCGGGAGTGTACGGAATGGACAGTCATGTGTATTTTTCTCAGTGTGCTACGTTTGAATGGCTAAAGTAGGATGTGCATGGATGTTTTCCAGTGGAGGATCTAGCGATACTATTACTGTCTGTCCCTGGAATGTTTCACAGTTTGTCATGAGACTTATCCACGTCCCTGGAGACAAGCAGGTGACGCCACCACGCCAAGTTGCAAGTCAGATCTGTGGAAAGGTGTTCCCGCTCACAGTAAGGACCCAAAATACGTACTAATTTTGATTAACTGTATTCCGGTAAAGTTACAATTGGTGGGATTCAGAATATGCCGTATTTTCCGGACTATGTGTTGCACTTTTTTCATAGTTTGGCCAGAGGTGTGACTTATACTCAGATGCGACTTATATGTGAAATTATGTGTTTTTTTTCTTCACTATTCTGCATTTTTTGGCTAGTGCGACTTATGCTTAGTTACTTATAGTTACCTTCCTAAATTAAAAGCAATACATGGTAGTACTTTTGGCAATTTTGGCTTTGTACTGCATGTTATTTGTGAGAAAAAAAAAAAAGAAAACACCACTCTTGAAATGCATGTATGCGCAATTTAGAAGTGAATGCATAACAAACAGGTCAATGAAATACATCAATTTGTAGTACTATGTAGTATTTGTCTCACCAATATAATGCAACTCTGTGTAAAAGTATTCTAAGTATTCAAAATAAGTACTCTGACTCGGTTATGTAACGGCATATAACACATTTTAATCATGTATTGTGTATTCTGTAGCTAAATACATTTTCATAAGTAGAAGGAATAACTTTGGACCACCGCAAACCGTCAAAAAAATTAACTACTTCATTTTGTTCATGTTTTTCAAAAAATGCTACGCAGCGTCATGTCACATATGTATTGTTATTTGACACTCTGCAACCGAATAGGGTCAAAAAGCATTTCAAAATTTCTCCCTTTTCCTACCGCTAACCCGACCACCCCACCTCGGGCCCTCCGGGGATAACTCCTTCACAATAAAAGCCCCCCATTCCAAGGAATTTCTGCAATAAAGAAAACGCCACCGATTCCCTGCCTTTACGGCCGCACATATACGGACAGACACGCACTCGTTTTGATGGGGAATGGAAATGCGAATGCTATCATTTCACTGCACGGCAAAGAATGCTCCAGGGATCTCCACCAAGAAGCAGCAATAAGTTCACTTTTGCTGAATTAATGCCGTAATTCTTTATCAGCCGGGCCCTGGCATTACCTTGAACCGGGCCGGGTTTTATGTAAAATGGTTTCAAGCATAGTTTTTTTTTAATGATGGTCCTAATTTGTTGGCTCAATTTAAATTATTAATCTCTTTTATATTCAGTAGTTATTACATGTCATAACAGTGTATCTATGGGGTGGGATTTAATAGCGTCTGCCGGACCTTTTGCCAAGTGCACAGTGATATTAATTATTCATAATTGGCTAAATATTTGTCTTTGAGACTTGGTGGTAATTGGTGGAAGATCAGTTGCAGTGGGAAAAAGTTCAGGTGCGGTGCAAGTTGTGTTGAGGTGTTACCACTCCACTGACCGGTCCATTAAAACCAACGACATACTGTACGGTGATGGACAGGTGGATTTTTAATGAACACATTTGGGTGGTGAAAGTGCCAAAAATGTAATTAATAAGTAATGTTAGAGTCAGCAAAGTTAAGCACAGAAGTTTACACACTATATGAAAAGACACATACACTTTTTTTTTCTCACTGTCTGACATGAAATCAGACTAAACTTTTCCTGTTTTAGGTCAGTTGGGATTACCAAAATTATTTGTATTTGCTACATGCCAGAATAATGAGAGAAGGATTTTTTTTAGATATTTTTTCATTGAACTTTACATACATTACATTAGTATTTGCTCCCATTGCCTTTAGACTTGGGTCAAATGTTTTAGATATCCTTCCACAAAATTCTCACAAGGAATTTTGTCCCAACTTTAGTCTGATTTCATATCAAACAGTGAGAAAAAAGTGTATGTGTCTTAACTTCTGGTTTCAAGTGTAAATTACCGTGAAGAGGGACATGTTTTGCGATAGTTTATATTCGTGACCACTGAATGGATTCGTATTGTTTGGAGACTTTTTTGTAAAACAATGATCCAAAACTGAAACCAATTAAATGTACTGATTAATTTTTAAGCCTCAAAAGAGTTTTAAAAATGCACATGGGACGTTTCTTTCATGTATGTTACTTATGATCCTATAAGTTAAGTTACCTGGCCTGGGAACGCCTTGGGGTCCCACCGGAGGAGCTGGAGGACGTGTCTGGGGTGAGGGAAGTCTGGGAGTCCCTGCCCCCACGACCCGGACCCGGATAAGCGTGGAAGAAAACGGATGGATGGAAGTTAAGTTACTGTGAACCTTGTAGTCCTTGATATTTGCCATGTAAAAGTGACTGGTGCACTGTGATACAATGTTACTCTATTTTTTTTACATATACAAAGCAATGGTAGTTCAGTGAAGAGAGTCCTCATCCTCTGATTCATTTCAAATCCCACTCTTGACATAAACACCATTGGTACATCAGTCAGATCCACTGAACCACAGGTTACCAGTTCAATCCCAGATGTCACACTGTTGTTGAGTAGCAGTCCACTTGGGCAAGACACTTAATAATTGTGCGAATGGGTAAGTGGTTCCTTGATACATCAATGTAAATTTGACCTTTGTGTAAAATAAAACACATAAATGATGCGCGAAATGACGTAAACTTGTGGATTAACTGTCCGTTCATGGCCAGTGCACTACAGGTTGTCATTCAAAAGCACTTCTCTGGAGTAGAAAACACAAAGACGACCTACACTCAGCAGCCCATCCATCAATCAGAGCATCAGACGCTGCACTGAGCCATATGCCAACCCCCACCTGCCCCTACCCCCTCTCCCATAGTATATACCCCCACTACCACCCCCTCCATATCCCCGTATCCCACTGTATGCACCCCCCCTCCGCTCTGGCTGAACCCCCGCAGCCTCTCCCGGGGATCATGTGCTAATGTGGAGCTTTGTGGTGCTGAGCCAATTGGAGGGACAGGTGCTTGAACTGTGAGTGAGGAGCAGCGGGGGGCTCGGTTTGGACGGACCAGGTAAATCTATGCAGAGCGATGCACAGGTGTGTCATGCGGCGTGGGCTTCAGTCAGTTACGACATCAGGGTGGAGATAAGAAAAGTTTGGGAGTTTTGGAGAATATAACTTTATATTATGTCAGCTAGACCAAAGATTACACTGCCTTATATCTATCTGAAGGGAGGAGCTAACTACAGTCAAACTAAGATATCTATTTGTTTACAGCTTCCGTTTGTTGGCACCGTCTTCAAAGGAGTGGTTAGTGGCTTTGAGATGGAGATGTATAGCAGACTGTGGTCCAGAGCTGCAAACCGCTAACCACTCAGATCTTAGCCGAAGAAAATAAATGGTTCGAGAGGGGAGTTAAAGAGGCCATTTTTTTTTTTGAGGAAAGACAATCCATCTTTGAACAGGAATGAGGGGTTTAGACAGGCGACAGTTTGGAAGCAAATGAGCTTCAAGTTTAAAATGTGGTTAATTAACAGCTCTTACTTGTAATTCGTCCTAACCAAATAACTCAAAACAACACACATCCACCAAGCGTCCTGGGTAAAAGACGTGAAACCACCTTAACTTTAACACATTAGCATAAAAGCTATTGTAAAGAACAAACTGCTCAGTAAGTATGGAAATAGTTCTTAAGTTTTAGAATAGGTCTTTAGTTTTAAAATCATTTTGTAGTAAAACATATTTTTTATTGTTAAATCAAAAAGAAAAACAGCGTTACTAGTCCGACTATGTATTGTTATCCCATATTTGTATTTCATTATTCTGTGCTCAAAAATCAGCACCATTATTCTAAAAAAACATGTATTGAAAAGGACTGAATAATAATAATAAGAGGAAAAATTGAACTATACTCATACACTTTGTTGCACGTTTTTGTTGGTTGTTGTTTTCTTTTTGGTCAATTAACGGCCCCTCCTCCATCATAGCCTAATATCCACAAAGTGTCCTCCCCAGAATTCAATTAGACAGACTGTTGTGGGGCGATCTATTCATTTGAGGCGCCCAGCGAGGAGCCAGTGCGAGAAGTCTGTGCGAGAGAGTATTGATCTGAGTGTGTCATGTGTGCAGGCGAGAGAGAGGGGGAGAAAGAGAGAGAGAAAGAGAGGGAGGGAGAGAGACAGAGAGAGAGGGACAGAGAGAAAGAGAAGGAGGCAGAGAGAGGGAGAGAGAGAGAGAGAAAGAGACAGAGAGAAAGAGAAGGAGGCAGAGAGAGGGAGAGAGAGAGAAAGAGACAGAGACAGAGGCACAGAGAGAAAGAGAAGGAGGGAGAGAGATGGAGAGAGAGAGAGAAAGAGAAGGAGGGAGAGAGAAAGACATGTTGAGAGACAGAGAGAGAGACATAGAAAGAGAAGGAGGGAGACAGAGAGAAAGAGACACAGAGAGAGACAGAGAGAGAGAGGCACAGAGAGAAAGAGAAGGAGGGAGAGAGAGAAAGAGAGAGAAAGAGAAGGAGGGAGAGAGAAAGACACAGTGAGACACAGAGAGAGGAACAGAAAGAGAAAGAGAAGGAGGGAGAGAGAGAGAGAAAGAGACACAAAGAGAGACAGAGGCACAGAAAGAGACATAGAAAGAGAGAGAGAGCAAGAGAGAGACAGAAAGAGAGAGAGGCACAGAGGGAGAGAGGGACACACACACACACAAAGAGAGAGAGAGAGACAGAAGACAGAGTGAGAGAGACAGAGAGGGAGAGAGAAAGAGACACAGAGAGAGAGACACACACACAGAGATAGAAAGAGAGAGACAGAGAGAGGAAAGACAGTGTGAGAGACAGACAGAGAGGGAGAGTGAGAGATAGAGACAGACAGAGAGGGAGAGGGAGAGATAGATGCAGACAGAGAGGGGGGGTTGCCACACTTTCTCTGCTTAATGGAGTGAAATAAAAGGGCCAGGATTATGGGCCCTAATGAGGCAACAGTGGAGGGGCCCACACCCCTTTGGCACAGCACAGACTCAAATACCTGGCCCTGGCATGAATAATGTGATCAAATAATGTGCACATACTGGTAAAAGAGAAATGTAATGAAATGATTTGTCCTGTCATTTCAGTTGAAAGATAACGCACTTGTGTGAGTGAAACAAAAACAACTGTTAATGGAGGCTTTGAAAGTGTCTTAAATGGTCTAGATCAATGTACCTCTGTGGCAGGTAACACTGGTGGAACCTGAGATTTTCCAGGAATAATTCCAGACGCTTGAGAGAAGAGGAGGAGAGGAGACGTTTCTGCAGCATCAGTACAGGACACAAGAACAAAAACACTCAACACAATGGAGGAAGATGCAATATGTCTTAGTATTAAACTGCAACATACATATCATCATTTTACACTGTGTTCACTGAAACCACAACCTGATCTAAAATGGCCTCTAGAAAAGGGTCCATTGACTTCCTGTACAAACTGCAAAACTTTATAGTAACATTTCATCATAGTAAACAGCAAATTCTTATGTGTTTTTATTGTCAAAAAGGGGCATTTTGAACCCTGCGTTTGATCTGAAGTCTTCATTTTTAGAATATTCATAGAGCAGTTGACGCAGATAGATGGTAGATAAAAACAGAAAGCTTCAAATCCAAGACAACACATAATTACTCAAACATGCATGAATCAAAGAAAAAGCAACAACAATGTCATATAATATTTTAAAATACCTCTATTCCTCCACTTAAATCAATGGGATTCCAACTTAACTGGAAATGTGGGATATTCTCAGTCAGAAGTAAAAGTGGGTGTGATGGACTAAGGTTACGGGCTCTCAAATGACACATGTTGGTTGCTTATGGTCACTGCTGCTCACACCTTAAACCTAAAACAGTCTTCACTACATAAAACAACAGAACGTACAGCTGAACTTACCACACAGTAGGAGGGCAGAGGAGAGTGGGTGGGGGGCAGGAGAATAAAGATGGTGGAGCAGTGGGCTTATGGGTCTGCGCCGCTGCTAGGGTGCTCCCTTCTCCTCGCAATGAGTAGCAACTGTCAGTTTATCTTATCCAGGCCTTTTCATCATCGCACAGAGCCTGGTTGGAGGAAGCCACCTGAGAGTCTTAGGAATTTGTTGGCTACAAGTCATTAGCAAAGACTGCTGCGATGTGCCGAGGCCAGAGATGTGCGTACCGGGTGAGCGCAGCAGACAAGTGTGTCCCCCTTAACCCTTGATACGCTGATTGGCAAGGCAGTTCCCCTTTGATGGCTGGGTAATTACATGCAGCGTACAACACCGGTGATGAGACAGCGCGGGTCATAGGATGTGAGGCGAACAGGTAAAGAAACAAGAAAGAATGAAGGCATGTGGAGAAAATTAATATATGGAAGCGAGCCAACGGAATGTATTATGAGTGCGAGGAAGAGCTGGAGCACAGTGCAGTGAATTACAATTACCACAGGAGTGATTCCCAGCAGCTACTATGGGAATGGCTTTTGTGAGTGAACTTTGGATATGATGTGGACGCTCGATACTAAGATAATGGTGTTGAGATAAATGGACACAAGCATAGATCCAAAATCATTTATAACCTTTTAAAAGTTAAAGCAAGGTTCAGGTGTGAGAAGCCTTGGCAACTTTGGTGCATCAACATGACGAGAATGATTGATTCCTTAACATGTTGTGGGTGGGTTCGTGGTATCCCTGGTACATTAGTGAAGTTTTGAACAGGCAAATCCTTAGACATTAAAAAGGAGATGTAGCTAATACGCGATCTCTTGGCTTGCCCACGCTACCCACAGTTACATAGGCTAATATCTATTTTTATTTATGTGACAGGGACAATGCAGTCGCACATAGTTACAAGCAGAACTGTCCCATCACATACAAACGAATGATGACGCCAATCCCTATATTTAACCTGTTTATTTCAGGCTCCAGAATTTCAAATACTTCTTGGACTAATTTGCATTAAACACGGCATCTCCTCTTTATGTCTATGGGCAAATCTTCTTGAATGGTACCACTGAACGAGATCTGTTTCAAGAGTCTCCGGGCGCTGCACTGCTGTCACTCTCTACTGCTCCTGATGGGTTATCCCCTGGGTACTAGATGGCAGGGCAAATCCAAGCAATAACCCATACAGATCATGTCAAAATTTTACTCAGGGCAGTCTACAAACCCAAGTTATCCTAGCTCCGATCAGTACTTAGTAGCTTACCTTGTGGCTGTTTCCTTGAGCAGATCACCTCACCTTAGTATGAACGCTGTTTGTGAGTGGCTGGTGGTGGTTGAAGCGGGCGTAGGCGTGGATAAGCAGCCATCATTCAGGCGGTCCAGAGCTGTTCTTACTTTACTAACTCACGTCGGCATCCAAATGATTTACAGCAATGGTCTTATAAGTGCTAAGAGCAACTAGTATTGAAAAAAGAGGTGCAGCGTCTTTAAACATGTGAAAAAAAAATACTATACGGTGGTCCCTCGCTATATCGCGGTTCACCTTTCGCGGTCTTGCTGTTTTACATGCTTTTTTACAGTGTATGAACCTGCATTGTGTTCTGCGTCCTGATTGGCTAAGGGACTGTAGCCCATTGTCAATGTTAAATAAACGACGGACCACTGTATAAACTGTATGCAATCATTTTATTATTTCAGTCCATCTCCGTGCTATCCTCCACAGCGCGTAGGGGCAGTGCGGAGCCATTCTAACCTCCTTTCCAACTCGGATCAGCGCGCATGTCACCTCCGCTCGCCTTACCTGCCCCTGCCTCTGTCTGCAGCCCTGAATCTTACACGATGTGACCACGCTGTCCAAGTACTACCTCTCCACTAGGTATACGCTGCACATTACTACAGCCCTGTACACTCCAGCGGCTCATCTATGATTCCACAATGCCACGGTCAAAAGGGAGCCGAGCCTCTTTTATGCTCACTTGAAAGCTCTACACGTGGGGAAAATAGCATTAAATATGGATTCTGTTTGGGTCCCTCTCTGGTTGCCTGCACCTCCTTGAAGACTGACCCAGCCGTCGTGGAGAGGTGTCTGGACCTATGAATCTTTGTAAGTGGATGTTTTTATAAGGCTGAAGGCCCCTGAGAAGTGTGGGGTTTACCTTGGAGTTTGCCGTATGATTACCCAACAAACATCAAACATAACACGTAACCTTGATCACACCGAATTATTCTTTGGAGTGTACGGGGGGCCAAGAGGTGCAAAATGTAAAATTCCAGCGGGTGTCTCGGTGTGTATCTAACCTTGTGAAAACATGGAGACGTGAGTTTGATGGAGTTATTACAAGCGCTTGGCTAGCATTTGCGCAGCTGAATGTGTTAGCTAGCGGGAGGGAGGGATTCGAGCGGGACATCTCATCACCTCCGGGATCACGGGTCGGTACAATTGCGCCAGCCACTGTTTGCCTTTCATTATTAAAGGTATGAGGTGTGGAGGTGCAGGTGTGGGCAGGTCAATACGCCGCGGTCGTGTGTGGTGGTAACTAGTGGAGAGGCTTGCATGGGCTGGAGAGCAAAGGGCTAGCTAAACATGATGTAATCTCATGAGCAAAGGCATGAATGGAAGTGAATAGACATCACGATTAGCTTCAGTTAGTGTCACTAATGATGAGATTTGCAAGATGATATATTTAATTTTTTGGGTTCACTGAAGGATTTTCACAGACACACTGACCCTTGCATTGACATTTTGGAATAGGTGATCACAATTAAGCAACATAATTTAAAAAAATGTATTGAAGACTTAATAATAATAGGGATTTATACAGTGCTTTCTTGGATACACATTCACGCTTTACTTTGCATTATTCATTTCCTCCTTAATCTGTGTTGATAATGATGCAAGGGACTTCCCTTACCCAAAGGTAACCTACAGTAACCACATCTGCAAGACTGGCAACCTGTGCTATTGGTCAATCTCTCAGCCAGCACGGGGAGGCCACAGTGACGACGCACTCAAGAGTTTTGTATGTGTCTATTTCTGCTGGTACAGAAATTGCCATTTTTCTTTGTTAATTGATTTGGGGAACTATAATACTATAAAAGGGGCCTCCCACCACCTCAGAGACAGTGCGTGTTAAGAGAAAGAGCTGTGTGCACCACAAGACCAGCTCCAGAGCCGTCCAAGGGCTGCTCAGTGTTGCTGCTGCTACAGATGGCAAATATATCTATTCATTTGTGTTTTTTTTCACAATTTTGTGCACTTCTAGGAATAAAGTCACTAACACTATTTTTGACTAAGCCATATCATTTTTTTTTTCAATAAGAACCCACTACACTCACACACCTCTCTCATATGAGGCAAGCTTCTTGCTTATGTTTGCAATATGCAGATATAGGTAAAGTGAATGAATTGTCTTGAGTCCTAATTTCTGGTCAGACCATAGTCTTAACCCCCTTGATTTGCTATAAGAGAAATACATTACATAAAGTGAAAATAAAATACAAACTGAGCTATGTATGCTTTTAATGTTTGATGTCCCATGCACTGCTGTATAGAGGACACTTCCAGACTGGCCCTTGTCGAGATTTCTTCAACACATTTGGCAATAAAAGTGGTGATATCCTTTTGCAAACGTATGCATATATTATGGCTTAGTATCTATCTCCATGGAGAATAGCAGGTGACACCATCAAGACGAATTCCAGGTGTCTGTGGAGAGGTGAGTCAAGAAAAGAATGCATGTTTTTGAATGTATTTTTTAGATAAAGAAACACTTGCAATTGAACAAACGTAAGGAGGATAAGCTGAATGCCATACTGTACATAGAAAACAGAAGTTAATTAACACATCTCTTAAGTTTCCTTTACCAAATCCTATAGCCACATTATGTTTCTGTATATCCCTACTTGCCATAGAAAATGTAATTTGCAGAAGCAGACAGAGAAATCCTTTGGCTTTACTTACTGGCTTTTGTTCCAACAGCACGCCGCCAGTTTATTGTGCTTATAAGCATTCAGAAAAATAATTAGCCGAGCACATGTTGGGTATATTACATACAAGGCGCTATCTAATCTCTGGAGTATTTTTAATGGTGCTCTGGTTCAAAGAAATAGCACTGCAGCACTGTAAACAGCACAGAATCGCATCAACATTAGTCAAAAATGTTGTGTGTTTTATCATGGAGGCATTTAGTAAACAGGGTGCAATTAGAGGCGTAGGATTAAACAGTCAGAAAGTGGCTGTTGTTAATGACACGGGTGGAATTGCATCTGCTTGCATGTGTTAAGAACTCCCAGTGTTTACCTTTCCCTGACTGTAACTGTCATTTGTAAAACAGTGGCATGCGTTGCACTTTGTTGCATGGAGAAGGAAAATGCGGATGCCGGTGTAAACGTTCCTTTTTCTTACAATCCATGGATTTCTGAATGGTGAAAAATTTGAACTGTTGCCATTAAGCGATTTGGGGTTGAATAATGGCATCACTTTTTGTTTGTTTGTACTGACGGAGAAGATGTTCAACCTTGTGGCAGTTTTTGTTAAATGTCGGTAGGCCTTGTGTTTGTGTTTGAGATATTAAGCATAATCATCAGACATCTCAGTCCAGAAAAGTGCAGTACTAGGAACAGCAAAGAAAAAGGATGAAAACCACCTACAGAGAGTGAGGAAGAGATTGACTGTGGCTTGATTGAGGTTATAGTGGTCAAAAAAAGTAAAAAGTACTGCCTATGATCATTTGGGCAAATTCAGCAGAAGGCCTGAAGACCAAAACGGCCGCATTTGGATCCCAGGGCCATAGTTTGGTCTCCCTACAGTAAACTATTGGGAATGGGAACGGCAATGTAAACCCAAAACAGTTGCATGCAGAGCTTTGGCAGAGATCGTCTCATATCACACTGCTACATCAATAGTCTGGACAACATAAGGATGGTAAAACACTAATTAGGTTAAATGGATACATAAAAATGAGTAGTAGTAGAAACACTAGCATGTTATCACAAAAATGAGTCAAGTTTATGTCTTAAAATATCTTAAAATGTCTTTAAATCCACAAAAACTGAGCCAGTTTTGATGAGGATCTCAATTTCACACTATAAAACCATAAACCACACTGCCTATATGTTGCTAAATAAAAAGCAACAAATGCGTACGTATATCATCCATCCACAGTTTAGCCATACAATGCTAACACAAGCTGTCATTGTGTACACTGGCCCCATTATCACCTCCCCTGCGCTAACATGTTGATCTATTTGCAGCATAAGAGGCATGTGCTCCGTGTCAGGTGTGCCCCATCTCGAGACACCGCTATCACCGCTCGACCTCCCCTGACAACCATCCAATTATGTATATCACACGCTGCCTACTGTTTGCACTAGAAGTAATCAATATAGGATGTGGCTGAGTGCACATACATTTTGGCGGAACCAAATGCATGAAAAGTTAATCAGACTCTGGGAATCAAATATCAGAGAAGAACAAGTGGGCATGGCTGGTTCCTCCAACAGTGGGAGGGGCAAAGAGGAGGGGGTGGGGGGGCTACGTGGAGCCCCTTTAAATGGAATGGGTGACAGGTGGGATAGCGTTTCATGAATAAATGTAAACATAGCATCGTGCAATTACAGCGCCTTGGTCATCGCCTAGGGTCTGGGCTAGGGGACGATGTAATGAAAACGCGTGGCAGCTTACTGGGGCGTTTAATTGTATATATAGGCTACGCTAGCGCTAAGGGTGAGCAGCGGCCTGTTGCACATGGGAGCCTAAAGGGCCGTCAGTGGAAAATGTGATTCGGTTTAAACATGGCGTTTGGGTTATCGATCGAAGTGTGAGGTGCAGTCATCACCTGAACTGCAGCTGCAGATGGGTTCATTTAGGCACGTCATGAGTCCAAGGGCCACAGAGGCAGAGGACACTAGAGCAAAGGACAGTTCAAATGACACCAAAGGATTCAGGATTCGCTATTTATAACACTGAAGTTCAATGTGACCTTGATAACATTTTTATAACTTTATAACATTATTAAACCCTGTACTACCATACAAGGCCATACCATTTCAAAAGTCTTCATATAAAGGAAAAATACCATTCACTAGTCAGTGCTAATTAACTTAACTCCTCTCACAAACAGCCGAGATTTGCTCCAGACTCGAACATAAATCATGACACTGTTAAACTAACAAAACGACCAAAACAATTATAACAATAAATAAAGAAATAATTCAAAATAAACTCAATCAAAATAATTTGTTGCCACAGTTTCTCTAAAAGTGTTCATTTTGTACTCAAACAGACAGCACTATGTACCATTTACCTGTGATGGTGAACGATGGTGTATTTGTGCTAAATAGGAAGGGCGTACATCACGTTGGAAGTAAATCAGATGCAATCTGCATGTTTATGCATATCTGTGTGGTATTAACAGCACCCATCTCAGAAGAGGCAGGTCTAAGCACAGCACAGTCCTATCTTTTCTATTACCCAGGTTAATCAATAATTCATGGGTCACAATAGCAGGCGGCGTGAGTGGGGGAGGGGGGACGCCCCAGACTCTGAGAACAAACCCACAAACAGGAAGAGGAAATGTGAGATGAAATACTTCTCTCAGAGGTCCAGTGAGGGCGGCAGGACACAGCAGCTCTGCCCTGTGCCAGCACCACTACTCCCCCTGTTCTGCCCTGTACGAGCACGCGAGACCAGCCAGTCCCTTCTACATTCTGTTCATTTAGAAGGTCTGGAATCGGACCATAGAGCGTGAAAAACCTCCATCCAAACTTGGGGAGGTCCAACTACAGCCGTTAATTTGTATAAAGTGTCTCTCAAATGCAGAAGACATCTCTAGAAAATTCTTGTAACATTCAGACTCAAAATATATAACTCCTTTTACCAGTTTGGTGTTGATTCTGCAGAAATCCACGCTGTTTCTCAGTCCTCAGTGTTGCTGTTTTTTTATTTTTTTTTACGTTTAAGTGGCCATATTTATTTTGACACAAATGGACCATGCGTCTCTCTGATTGGTTAATTTGCCTGTCAATCACGTCCTCTGAAATTGGGGAGACAGGATATGGTTCGTTTTTGTAAAGTTTTGTCAAAGCACACGGTTCTGGTTTCCCGGGGAATGTACCAGCAGCACCAGTCTGCTCTGTCTGGTACGATCAGCTCCACTCCACAGCATTAGTCTCCACACGTGTGTGTAATGGCTCCTGACAGCACAGGCGTCCAGGCTGCATCTCCTCACATCTGCAGCACTAACACACTACCCATAAAACACCTCGACGTGCACCGCTCCTCGTATGAAGAAAGCTTTCTGATAGTATGCTAATCTGCACCATTACCGGCCCTGATTTACAATCACTTAAACAGCACACAGACACAGGAGCAGGCAGAGGCACAGCGCGGGGATAATAAAGAGTGTGGATCATTAGGGCTCTCTGTCTCTGTGTGTACATGTGTTTGTGTGCTTGTGTGTGTTTGTGTGCGCCGCCCGGATGCTCTGGCATTTGGCTTAATTACTCACACATTTTAACATGAAAGAAACAGCAGAGAACAGGGAGCTACAGAGTTCTTTATAGCAAGACTCCACTGATACTACCTGTGTGTCCCTATTATGTACACCACTGGGCTTTTTATTATCTCCTCATTGGACATAACAAAGAGTCCTACCAACTTAAGGGAAAAAAAAAAAGAAAAGAAAAAAAAGAAAAATATATAAATAGATTATTATTATTATTATTATTATTATTATTATTATTATTATTATTATTATTATTATTATTATTATTGTTGTTGTTGTTGTTTTGCACAGTGTCATCGGGGTTCCAGTTGAGGCTTGCACCAGAGGTTTTCTGGTTCGATTACCTATATTATTTACTACTTACCAACTGAACTGGCTAATGGTGATAGGAAGGGCATCCAGACCAATATATTCAAGTTCAAATACCTGTCACACCATCCTCCTGAAACTCTCCCAAGTGACTGCTGTCTTTTCATGATGCATTCACTGGACGTCAGAAAGGGGCAAACATTCAGACATATCTCTTGTTCGTATTTGAAAGGGGAGGAGCTTGATCTTGCAGGTTGGCGGAGTGGGCGGAGCGTTTGCCTTGCACTTGCACATCTCCTTGGTGTTTATGTGTTGCCAACCACTGCCTGGGAGAGTAACACCTCGTTTTCCGGCACTTTTCTACATGTTAAGCCCGGGAATGGCATCAATATTTCATAACAGGCAGCGTTTTGGAGCACACAGAACGAACGGGCCGGCGATAAACAGTGGCGTATTAATAATGCAGAGCGGTGACACTGACCTTATTTTAAGCCTTTCAACCTCAGCTGATATTTTGATGCACGGTGCCCCGCTACTCCCCGCCACACGGCACACGGGAGGGTTTTGACGTGGCGTTCAAAGACGAGTGGGGAAAGATACACTTCCTGGTTGACAGAGGTTACATCAGTGCCGAAACCACCTAAAGACATTAGCAAAAACACAGTAGATTTGAGCTGCCTGACTTTTTTTTTTTTCCGTTTTTTTCTTCTTTCGCTGGGTTGAAAAATCTCTCTTTATTTCCGCGGAAACACTGTGAATGCTAAGTGTCGGTTTGACAAGTGCGGCTGACAGCTGAGCACATGCCTTGAAGGTGAACTGTGAGGGATTGTCCATGGGCAGAATAGGGTTAAATACCCCTGTTGTTTATGCAAAGAGCCCCTTTGTAGGATTGAATTTCGCGGGGAGAGTTTCTTCTGAGTTTTTGGGGTGATCAGTCAGCTACCGTCACAGATATGAACGGTGAGGGTTGCCAGGTCAGACGAATCTCCGGCCATTTCAGCGTAAAGTTAAACCAACCCTAAAATTAACAAAAGTGACAGAAATACACGTGAAATTTTGAACGGACGTAATTTGAAATAAAACAACATTTATTTAAAGCCATAGTTGGACATAAAACTTTACTCTCTCAATGGAGAAAGCCCCGAAATACACTAATATTTGGTTGTTCCGCCTTTAGCTTTGATTACTGCACACATTCACTGTGGCATTATTTCAATTTCACTTCTGCAATGTCACAAGATTTATTTCCATCCAGTGTTGCATTCATTTTTCACCAAGATGTTGCATTGATGATGGTCGAGTCTGACCGCTGCACAAAGCCTTTTCCAGCACATCCCAAAGATTCACAATGGGGTTAAGGTCTGGACTCTGTGAAAATGATGTCTCATGCTCCTGAACCACTCTTTCACAATCTGAGCCCAATGAATCCTGGCGTTGTCAATTTTGAATATGCCCGTGCCATTGGGGAACAAAAAATCCATCGATGGAATAACCTGGTCATTCAGTATATTCAGGTGTCAGACCTAGACCTGACCAACTGCAGGAGACTCCTACCTATTTGCTTAGTTAAATCCAGGTGGAGACTTTTTTTTTTTTTTTTTTTTGGCCAGGCAATGTATGTTTTAACTTTCTATTTCCATGGAATCAAGCAGGTGATGTGCAAACTCCAAAAAAGGACATTCTGTACCTTTATCATCATTTTAAAGCTGCATGGACTGGAAAGGTATTTTTTATTTTGATCCATGAGTATTCGTTCAGTTCAACCATTTTATAATTCTGTGACCTCATCAAAAACCAGAAGTGGAAATTGGGCACAGGACTTACATTTCTTACATTTATTTTTTCTAGCAATAAAACATAAAACTACCAAACTGTTCATATTGTAGCGTTCTGCTGTAAGGAAACATTCTGAATTTCTTCTGGTTTATTTTCTGAACACAAGGGCCATTGTAGACCCAGGCCAAAACAAGAGCAAAACAACAGCAGTCTCAACTCACTAGAGCCAGTCTCCAAAACAGACCAGGAACTGACCAATAGAAGCTTCACGTCAACGTGTCGGCATAGCAACCAAGTGTCACTTATAAAAGCAGTTACATTAACAACATAAACACTTACAAGAACTAAAAAGGTGTCAACATCAGATTATTACTATATGTGTATTATAAAAATGCATAATTTAGCCTATAGGCCCATTTTGTGATTTCCTTCACCAAAAGTATGAATAGATCATCACAATTAATAGTCCATTGTAGCTCTATTGACTTAGCTAACAAACACAAGTGTGAACAGAAGATACAAACAAACAGGTGAGATAGTTTCAGTGTAGTTAGCTCCTCCCTTCAGGTCGATAAAGGCAGTGTCCAGCAGTAATCTGACCAGAACTGAAGAAGTGGATGAGCAACCAAGCGTCTTCACAAACCGTTTGTCCATTTGACAGAATTATTTTTTTCTTTTGCACTGGATCATACCTGGAAGACTGAGGGATTACACAGACAACCTTTACTTAACAATTGTAATAATGATTGAATTCTTAATTACAGAAACACTGGACTTGATGTCTCATTTATTTATGTTATAATTTGGTGTTTTGTTTCTCAAGACAGTTATTCAATCAGTAAGCTCAGTGAGTGAATTCTGGCGGTTCTGAGCTTTTACATGAGGCCTGTCCATGTACTGAGAATGACAAAGATTCGTATGTGTAGTCAGGCAAGACGAGTTTATTTGTATAGCACAATTCATACGCAAAATAAAGTGCTTTACAGAATAAGAAAGACATTAAAATCACAATACAACAAATCAAAACACATTCTCAAAACATTCTCTGAGCCACAGGAGCGAGTGCAGAGATCTGATCATATGTGAAGTACTTCCTGGTTCTAGTCAGGACCTGAGCAGCAGTGTTCTGGATGTACTGCAGCTGTCTTAAGGCTCGCTTGGAGAGGCCAACAAGCAGGACGTTACAGCAGTCTAACCTAAACTCCAAATCTCTCCAACTTATCCACTGCACACACCTCCACCCTTTATGCTTGATTCAAATTTGTGTTTTTGTCGAGACATGCTTCGGTTAAAAACAAAATCATTAATTAAAAATGACTTGTTACATAAAGATCTGGCATTGAGACTTGTGTTAATAAGTCTACATGGTGTAACTGCAGATATAGCTCCATCACAGGGCCTCAGCATGACATTATCTTTATCATGAGTGTAATCTCCCTCAGTCTGATATTATCTTTATCATGAGTGTAATCTCCCTCAGTCTGATATTATCTTTATCATGAGTGTAATCTCCCTCAGTCTGATATTATCTTTATCATGACTGTATGTCCTGGGACAGCAGAGGCCCTTTGTGTCCTAGCTCTTGGTGATCTTGGGGCAGGCAGGGAAGGGTGAGCAGGAGGAGTTTGGGTGAAAGCTGAGGGGGAATAGCTGGGAGGGCCTGGGAGGAGTGGTGAAACCAGCACAGCTATTGTACTGTGAAGAGCTGAGCGTAGTTGATGACAGAGCTCTTGATGGTGCTATATCAGCTGTGAGAGGAGCCATCTTAAGAGTACAGGCTACATCCAGTTATTTTAATCACAACACAGTGAAATATATTGAGTTTGGTAACACCTACACCTAAATTTAAATATTAAAGGTGCACTGTGTAACTTTTTGGTGAAGGGTATGCCACCTACTTCTCTAAATGGAGATGTTATTGTTGTGCCGTTAATGTTCCATAGTATGGCATTAAATATAGCTATCCAATCTAGTATTTTTTGCAAAAAATTACCTTGAAAAACATTCATTCTTATTGTAACCTAACCTGTTGTCTCAATATATCTATTTTTAATGCCATACAGTGGAGCATTTAAGGCAAAAACAATATTTTTCTTTATTTATCTTTATTTATACATAGGGACCCAATGAGAGCACTTGGGCTCTCTTTTTCATGGGCACCCTGTTTAAAACACAAAACAAACTGAACAAAACTATCAAAAACAAATAAGTCTATAAAAAACAATATGTCTCATATGTTACATAATGCACCTTTAATTTTAGACCCTGATTTGACGTTATTATTTTAGTTAAAAAACTCTAAAGTACTACTGTAGGTCTCTTCTCTTCTAATGCTAATTTTATGATGATTATTTGTGATTATTTATGTTTTGATTTGTGTGATTTTAATGTCTTTCTTATTCTGTAAAGCACTTTGAATTACCTTGTGTACGAATTGTGCTATACAAATAAACTTGCCTTGCCTTGCCTATTGTATAAAATGTACTTACTAATCCAGAAAGAGGCTGAACCGTTGCACATTATAAAGAGCATTGTTCTGTGTTCTGTGTTCTTTGTTCTCCCGTTCCACTGCGTCACACACAGGTCATTTGGTGAGATGTGGCATTTACTAACACACTTTGAAACACAAACACTGTCTGTTTGAGTCTTTTGGGCGTACACTGTGAGTCTGTGCAGGTCCGGCTCACAGTAAACACTGCTGCTCTGTACAGCTTAAAGATTATACTTTCAGGGAAAAGTTCATTTTAAATATAAGTGATTTTAATGCTAAAATATATATTTTAAATATTATATTATAGATGCACAAAATATTTAAAGCCATTATTTGTGTCAAGATCCCAGTCTGTCCCTGTGTTTCTCTGCTGTCTTTCTTCTCTCCTCTGTGTCCTTGTCTGGAGCTGAGCGGAGACTCTGGCACCACCCACTACACACCTGCAGCCCATGAGCAATCAAACCTGTACCTCTGGAGCACAAAAGGACTGAGGATCCTACACACACCGCCAGGTCGTCAGTGCATCCTCTGTGATCCCGTTTCTTGGACCCACATGGCACCTCCACCTCTGACCCAGCTCTCCAGGACCGCTACAAACACCTCAGCCTCCAACCCAGCTTCCTACGACCGGTTTGAAGATGTCAGCCTTCAACCCAGCTCTCTGCTACCTGCTCTGTCAACCAACATTCACATTTCCTTGTTTGTAATAAACTCTGTCAAACTTTTACCCCGAGTCTGTATCTTTGATTCCCCCAGACGTTACAACACTTTGAAAATGCTATCTTCCTTTTCTAGTGGAGCATTCACTACCTACTTGTATGGAGATGTTATTGATGTTATTCACTGTTAGCATCACTACTTCCTGTCTAATTTTATCTTTATGAGGCTTCTATCGAGTCACATTAAAATTTATAAATATTTAAAGATAAAGCAGTGGACAGGGAGCTGTGGATTAAACACTACACAAATAAAAAAATATACACATTCACATCCATCCAAGAATCCTCACACTTTGCATCCAACTCCACAACCTGTTTCTTCTGCAGGGCATCCATTCAAAAAATATATAAATAAAAATAAATAAAGCATTTTAGAATATCTGTCCAACTCTATGAGAAGTTATTTTTTGCTCATTCATATATGAGTGCTTGACCTTTTAAACACCAACAGAAAAAAACAAAACAAAACGTGAGCATAGTTAATAAAATATTCCAGTCTCTGTGGCCACTGGTGCCAACATTTACACAGGTGACAAGCCATGACAAAGTCCCATCTGCCAGGGGCCCTTACAGTAACCGCTATAACAACCAACCAGTAAAAAGTGTGAATAATGAATGCTCCATATCTTACCATAGGGGCCCTGGGTCGCTCTGCTAAACTATTTAAGGTGCCTTGTTGATGGGGGCTCGTTGTAGCTTTGGGCTTGTAGAAATTCTCAGTAGAGTTTTGGCCTGACAATACACAACAGTTTAATACTTGATCTAATCCCTGCCAGGAGGTGAGTGCAAACAGCAAGCTCGTGCAGATGTTGGCCTCCAATAATCTATCCATAATTGATGAAACAGGGAGGTCAGATGTAACAGCGGCTACTGCCATTCCAGCTACAAATAAACGAGTATCGACGAAACGAGGCAGCGTCACGGCGGAGGTGGCACTGGGCGGGACGAGAGGACGGCAGGGGTACGGGACAGAGAAGGGTGCGAGGGGGCGGAGTGAGTAGAAGTGAGGGAGGGTGGGGGAAAGAGAGAGAAGGCAGCAGGGTGGAGAGAGAGTGGAGAATGAGAGAAGTGAGGGGAGGTGGGAGAAGAGAGAGAGGAGGAGAGCAGGTGGCAGCGGGAAGAGGATGGGAGAGAGAAGGGGGGAGCAAGAGGAGAGGGAGGCGGGAGGGTAGAGAGGAAGAAGAGAGAAGGGGAGAGAGGTGAGGGGAGGAAGGAGGATGAGAGAGGAGTAGGGAGAAGCGAGTAGAAGGGAAAAAGAGCAGAGAGGAGCAGGAGGAGAGAGAATGGGGAAAGAAAGAGGAAAAAGGCGGCAGAGTGGAGGATGAGAGCGGTGAGGTGGGAGCAGGAGAGAGAAAGGAGGGGAGAGCAGGAGAGGAGAGCGCAAGGGGAGAGACAAGGATGGGAGAGATGGTGGAGAGAGAGGGAAGGAGAGAGTGCAGCTGGGAGGAAGGAGGAGGGAGGAGTGAGTAGGAGGGAGAGAGGGGAGAGGAGCGGGGGGAGCAAAGAATGAGAGAGAAGGTGGCAGGGTGGAGAGAGAGGAGTACAGGGGAGAGAGGAAGAAGGGAGGGCACCTGGGAGGAGGGAGGGAGGGGAGAGAGGAGGAGGAGAGAGGTGAGAGGTGAATGTACGTGGGAGGAGAGAGGCGGACAGTAGAGGAGAAAGGAGGTAAGGAGGAAAGGAGGGGAGAGAGAAGGAGGAGAGAGAAAAGAGAAAAAGAGGGAGAGACCAGGGGGAACGAGATTGAGGACGCAATAAAAGAGCCGCGACAGAGAGAGAGGGAGGAAGGAGAAAGTGAGATGAGTGGAGACGAGGCAAGAGCAGAAAGGAGAGAGTAAGAAGGAGTGAGAAGGAATGAGGAGACGACAGGAGGGAGGAGAAAGAGTAAGAGGGAGGAGACAGTAAGGACAGTGGCTCATGGTTGAGAGTGTACGCCAAATGCATAAATAAACCAAGTACATTCTAGTCAACATTGTGACACATTAACCTTTTTTCTATTCATTTAAACAAGCACACGGCGGTTTGGCTTTAAAATAAAAAAAAACAAGACCCTCCCGTTAGTGAGCAAACACTTAACCCACTGCGCCACTAGCATCAAAAAACATATAAGTGTTTTTATAATGCATCCATCAGCGCCTTACTTCCCCGTGCCTGCGCCGGTGACAGCTCAGGGCCCGCCGGGATTGGTCAGGGCGGGCCGCCGAAGACACACCCCCCCGGAGAGGAGGTGTCAGGGGGGTGGAGGGGGGCGGGGGTAACGAGGAGAGATGGAGGGGGAGGGAGGGGTAGAGAGGTGAGTGCACTGGGCCAGCTGTCCGCTCCTCTTTCATCTCTGGGCTTTGTGTCAGATACAATCTACCTGGCTGTCAACGCACTGGCCCGCTCACACAGGGCTCTCTCTCTCCCTCTCTGTGCTCCATCTCACCCTCTCTTTCTCTCCTCCTCACCCACCAACGCTACTATTGAACCTCCTCCTCCCCTTCGTCCCCTTCCTCCCCTCACCCACCGGCCCCTGTCTCCGTGACGATGCAGGCCTCTGTCGTCCATCTCTCTAAGCCCTTTTTACGACCGTTGGAGAAATTCGCCGTGGCACTTCAAAGTGTCAGTGGATGGAGCGGGTTGATGTTTATACTCGAGACGAGGACGACAGGCAGAATCAACAGCAATGCAAAAAAAAAAAATGATTTATTTATCATTGTACAAGTGCAGCGAAATGCGATGGTGCGTTCGCGGTAAAAGACACCTGTAAACACGCATCGCATTTCATCGCTCAACTAGTGATTCTGTACTGTGAGGTTATTTATTTAGAATTTACTTTAAACGCATCGCAACAAACTCGAAATCTGTACAAAAAGATGCTAATGTGTTCGGACTGTGGCGTCAGGGGCGTCAGGTGTCTATGGTGGACGAGTGTTTAGGCCGTCCTGCGCCGCAAACACAACACCCACTGTGAAAAAAAGCAGAAATTTTGGTGTTTAACCCAGTGCATCAACCAATCAGAGACATAGCGACGTCATTATCCAGAAGAAGGAAAAGAAACTTCGAACACCACTGAAATATGTCATGGACCCAGAAATGCCACCGCCGCCGAGCCCATCGACCTCATATACAGCTAAGCGTGCGCAAAATAGGTAATGTGCTAACCACTCTGCCAACACTCTACCCTGGTGTTACTTCTCCCTTTGCCAAATATGTGCAGCTGGGGTGGACAGATTATCGGAAAATAGCTAATATTGTGCATTTTGTTGAGAAGATATGCAATATAAGCATGGGTGTATTGTTTATATCAACAAAATGCAAATAAATACATGTAATTAAAGTGTGTTACGTTTCACTTTTGTCTGATATATTTAAGGTTAAACTCATTTAAAGACACGTTTAAGCCAATTTCTGTTGGATTGACATCATTTGAACAGTGGTGGAAAAAGTACTACATTTTGTTACCTAAGAAAAAGTACAGATACCGGAGGGAAAAAAAAGAATACTTGAGTAAATGTATAAGCATCACATGATAAAGTCTACTTAAGTAAAAGTATTAAGGTATCCATTTAAAAAGTTACTATTTTGCGCTTATTTCGAGGTTTTTTAAAGCTTGAAATGTAGTGATTTTGCTAAGATTTGTGCTGAATTTTGTTCTGAATCTGTTTTATTTGTATATTTTTATTTGCTTAAACTATGAACATGTTAAAAATAAACCCTCAGCCTTTTCAGCAGGTCAGACAATAATAAAAAATACTGAGAAAAAAAATGTAGAGGAGTAGAAAGTACAGATACCTTCTCAAAAATGTAGCGAAGTAAAAGTGAAACAGATCCAATTAAAAATGTACTTAGGCAAAGTAGATACACCTAAAATATATACTTAAGTACTTTACTACTTTGTTACGTTCCACCACTGCTTTTAAACATTATAATACATATTAAAAGAA
Organism: Periophthalmus magnuspinnatus; assembly: GCF_009829125.3. NCBI lineage: Eukaryota > Metazoa > Chordata > Actinopteri > Gobiiformes > Gobiidae > Periophthalmus > Periophthalmus magnuspinnatus. The sequence continues at coordinate 29,108,429 of NC_047126.1, forward strand.
TTCAGATTTCCTTTTTATCAATATTGTCAATTCCTATGTGAAAGTCTGGAGCGGCGACACCGTGTGAACTACATGCCCTGCTTCAAAATATTTGTGTCAAACCTTTAGCGGAAAACACTTAGCTTCCAAATGTCTTCTGTGATAACGCCCTGATGTCAAACTGTTTGTTCTTCTATGCTTAGCTCGCGTTAACTCACTAAACACAAGTGCACTTCTTTTAAACCTCCAGTGTACCACGAAGCTTTCGACTTGAAAAAAAAAAAAAAAAAAAGAAGAGGTACGTTTTGGGCTAGCAACTCTCTCCAACCGTCTACCACTTAATTACCACCTAGCGTCATGAATATTTCAGCCATATGCTTTGCCACTTTGTCACTGGAGTTGAGAACTAAGAGAAACAAGTTGACGTGCATATTCATGGAGGGGAATTGGGGAGGAGGGGGAGGACGGAGGGTTGCCAGAGTGGATGACAGCAGGAGGAAATGGCACTGGTTCCCCGGCAGCTGCTCTTTTTAGACCCCCCCACCGCCACCACCTTAGAGAAAAAGTGCCCCGAGGAGAGCCTTAGCCACAAAGGGGATAAAGGAGATGAGGGCTCTTGATGGAAAACAGGCAAACAACCATTGGGACCACACTGGACCCCCTCCCTCCTCTTCCTCCCTCCTCTTCAGATACTCTCACGCACACATACGCTCAGCAGACCGCCCCTGGACTTGTCAAAAGCTCTTTAACATTTTTTTTTCTTTCCACACGCTGTTCCTAAACTGCGTATTAGCGCGCGGGCTAACGGGACGGCTCTAATGATAGACTGTGAGGCTCGAGTGATACCCTGAATAATAGAGCTGAAATCCTGAGGGAGGGGCCGTGCGAGCGTCTGAGACCACAGCCGCGCCAATTAGGGATAAAACACACATTGTAAATAGAACTAAAGGATTTATTTGGGATGATGCTAGATTGAGAGGAATAGTTTGCGAGTTTGGATGGCAAGCGGTGGCAATGTGCATTTAAGAGCAAGAGAAGGCTAACAAAAGTGGATATGATTTGCTAATGACGCACTTTGCTACAGACACTACCTGCACAACTGTGATATTATACATACAACTCACATTTAAAGGTCTTATATCACGCAAAATGGACTTAAAGCCATGTTATAATGCTGTTAGCTCCTCAACAAAATACCTGGAGTTGTGTTTTGTTTCATTCGCACATGTTTGAGGACTGTATCTTCTGGACTGTACGTCGCTCCGGAGTATAAGTCGCACCAGTGGAAAAAATGCATAATAATGAAAAGAAAAACATATGTAAGTCACATTTTTGAGGAAATTTATTTTACAAAATCCGAGACCTAGAACACACATTTTATCTTTAAAGACAACTTATAATAATAATAATAATAATAATAAAATGCGGAACAACAGGCTGAATATCAGTACAGCACACTAATGTCACACATTTATATTTATTCAGCTACATGAAGCACAGACAGAACTGAATATGTGTCTGGTTTGTTAACGTAACATATTAACTGTTTATCAGATAACTAAAGCATAAAATCAAGCTAACAAGTTTACTCTGGATCTCACCCCAAATCAATAAATCCATTGAATTCTTCATCCTCGGTGTCGCTTCTGTACAACTCCACCAACTCTGGAAGTAGATGGTTGTCATACTGGTACAAGCCTAGAGTCCCCTTGTGCAGTTGTCAGTGTGACAATAACGAAGATGTGAAATTAAATATTTTGATAATTTCACATATAAGTCAAATCTGAGTATAAGTCCCACCCTCGGCCAAACTATGGAAAAAAGTGTGACTTATAGTCTGGTAATCTTTTATTATTAGTCCGTCTACATCTCCAAAGCTCAAAATGCTCCATTCCACCTTGTGATGTCATGAAGCGGTAGTCTTCAAGTTAAAATTATCCAAATGATTCTAGTGAAGGTGTACAGAGTTTAAAAACACAGTGGAGCTCTTTCTGTATTACCACATGACATCACAAGGTGGAATAAGGTGGATTGTTTTCCATTTGAGAGAACTCCTCAGTCCAAATATGCAGGGTTTGTGTGTTAAACATGTGTGAATGAAACAAAACACAACTCCAGGTCTGTTTGTGATAAGGAAACATTATAACATAGATCAGAAAATAGCTTAATATCTGCCCTTTAATGTTTAAACAGCAAGTTGTGCAAAAATTTGTAATGTACCAATGATAGCTATGGTTCACCTTGTTGTCACTGGCTAAAAGCACGGGCTTAAAGTGGGTCTTATATTACTAGCAAGACACATACAATCTCCACTTTAGCATGCTCTATCACAGGCTAAACTATATTAGCACTGAGCTAACGGTACAATCTAATGATAGACTGGTGATCCTTCCCCTTGTACAAATAATACAGTGAACTCCTGAGGGAGGGGCCGCGCAAGCATCTGAGGCCCCTAAAGCTCCAACACAGGCCTACCATTAAAATGACAATATAAATGGAAATCCTATGTAATAACTCTTCAAAATGGCTGACACGGAGCCCGCTATCACACGTGTCAGCGGCCAACACCGCGCAGGGGCCTGAGCTGAGGACTGTCTAATTGAATTTATGGAGCTTTAAAATAGCACTTAGCACCCAGCGGAGCATAATGATAGGCTTTATTTAACGTGGCTAAACAAAGAGGATACGGCTTTGTGTGGGTCTAATGGGGCACAAAGTGTTCTCTTTCAGTCGGATAAAGAGGCCGTTTACAGAGCCAGAAAGAGCCATTCCACCACAAAACAAAGGCCAGGGTTAACAATCACTGTGAACAGAAAAGCCCAAAATTGAGTCAAGTTAATTACTAAAGCAGAGGCGGGGTTTCATTTGGGCAACGCTTTCTCCACCTCTTGATTTTGTGGTTAAAACCGCTGTACCTGATTTTACTTGTCTTAAAAAGGCGGACAAGACGCGGTCCAAACGTACGATCTTCACTTTCTTCATCCTAACCAGGGCTATATTCTCCGTGGTGAGTTTAAAAGCGCATCTCACAACTTTCAGTGGGTTGCCGTTTGCTTAACTTCTATGTAAATCAGACCCAAAACATGCAGGCTATAACATTTCAAAACATCATTATTATCCGTGATTTGATAGAACACTTTTAACTTGGAATTTGAAGCATATATTGTTTTTGGTACAAGACCAGCCAACCTTGATTAAATTGAACTCTGTCAAATGTGTACAGATACGTCAAGAACTTTCAATGGCAAGGTCAAAGAGAGCGCTAATTAGTTTGACCTTTCCTGTCATAATTAGCATGACCGCCCAGTCTCCGCTATTAAGCACGGAACAAAAGAGAAACATGCACGGTGCTTTGTTATACAGGGACAAACAGATTAAGTTAATGTGATTTTTAAGCTATATGCAGACTTTTTAAAAAATCCAATTCTGTCACGATAAACATTTTGAAGTGCTATATATCGTTAAAGTAAATATAGACGATAAACGATAATATTGAAACTCATATATGCCGCTGACACAAAAACCAAGAGCAGATTTAAACCACAAAAATGATTCTACAGCTACGATATTGTTAAAAAATCATGAGCTGCAATAAATAAACACTTTAGTCGTTAGTTTGCGTCTGTAATGAGTCATAGAAGTTATTATTTTCAACCTTTTATGGCTTAAATCTTAGCATATAGCCAAAAAAAAAGCTAAAATTTCCCAGTATTGCAAACAAAATATGCACATATATATAAATACTGATCCCAAAAAAATACTGTTCCAACTTATATTGAATGATAGGTTGATATAGTAGTTATCATGACAAGCCTATGAATAGTAATAAACTCCAGACTCAAAAGATGTGCAGTCTGGTGTGTGTGTGTGTGTGTGTGTGTGTGTGTGTGTGTGTGTGTGTGTGTGTGTGTGTGTGTGTGTGTGTGTGTGTGCGTGTGCTAACATTGTCTCGCCTACTGTCTGATTCCTGTTTTGGCTTTTAACCATCATTACGTTGCATTACATTAGGTTCAATATAATGCAGCATTCAGTCACTGGCACCTTTGCAGAAATTGACACAGTTACAATTTAGTTAGACGCTCATTTCGTTCCAAACATAAAAAGGTCTTCATCAGTTGAACAGATGAATGTGAATAGCTGTAATCTCTTTAAGCAGAGTGCTAACTTTATTACACAAAGAAACGCCGTGTGGATGACAGAATTGAATGTTTTATAGTGTGTGTCAGTCTTAAGTAAATCCACAGCCAGGGCTTCAGAGCTGCTATAATGAAGCATTTATGGGCGCCAGGAGCCAGTGGGGCCTGTGGACAGGATTAGAGGACAAGTGTAATGCTTCTATCTGCAAACACATCACAATGAGGAACACAGCTCCATAAGACCCTGTGATCACTATCAGATCTGATCCACATCCTCCCTCTTATCACACACACTGTAATTCTCTTTCTTTGCTGGGATTGTGGCGTCTTCCTCCCTTTAGACTGGCACAAAGGGAACAGGACGGAGGGAGTGCTTTTGTTTTTGGGGAGCCTCCTCGTGCTCCCCGCTCTCCCGCTCTCCCCCCCTCTCTCAGTGGGCTGTGGTGTCATTATTACACTTTCGGTGGAGGATTTAACCATGGGCCAGTTGGGCCATCGCCTGAGGGAGGCCCCCATTTCAATGCGTGTGTGCTACTTTTTCCCCCAGTTTATTGCCTTGCCTTTTATTCTGCCAGGCAGTCCCACTGACATCAGGGGCTCTTAGAATAACTGGCCCGAGGCGATCAGATCCCTGAACCTTAAATCAGGCGCGGTATATGAGAGAGGAGCTTCCACATGTGAGAATGAAGCCTGCTAATAGATAAAGAGAACGCATAAGTACGCCACGCATCAAAGTGCTGCATTGTTATTGTAATATTTGAGCAGCATGTCACCAGTTTTCAGGTCACAACTTTGACAACTTCAGCTTCTATAAAACAAGTTTACTTTAACACTTCATGTGAGCACTGTAAAGGCCTTAATACTGCTGCTGCTGCTCAGGTGCACAAATATACTCCTGCAGTAGCCATATTAAATGTTATACTAAATATCTAACTACACAGCTTGCAAAACACCTCAAATGTTCAAGAGAAATGTTCCTAAAAGGTTCAGGTTAGAAATGCATTAGCCAAAACAACACTAGAAATTAAAGAAAACAACAGTGGAAGAAATCTACTTACTTTTGAGTCAATACTTGTGATGAGTCAGTTTGAGTCAATACTCTTGATCTTGTATTGATCACAGCACATTTAAACTAAAGCTGTTGACACATGAGCCGTACAATCATTTTACATTTTTTTGAGTGTTTAACAAACACAACATTTCTGCCTCAGCCCTGCATCTTGCACTATTCCCTGCATGAGCTCCTTCTGCTGCTAACAACCGCATAAGTGTAGTTATAATGAACCCCGATCGTGCTTTGGCTTTTCTTTTAATGCTAGAAAAATGTATGCAGATCAATGTGTCAAGTGCAGGTCAGAGCAGAGTGCAAACACAGCAGCTGTAACCAAAGAAAGGCCAATCAATGTGGTCAATGATGGCTAAATAAGACAGGCTAATCAGGTGCACATAGATTACTGTATATAAGACAGAAGAGAAATAATGAAACATGATTAGAGTCGCTGATAATAGGGATGGGACAAGATCTCACGAGACAAAATTGCCACACGATTATGTACAAGTGATGGGACTTTCAGCTCCTTTGTGGGATCTGAATCTTTTGGATCAGGACCGTTCAAAAGTCTGGCTCTTTTACTGTTTATTTATATAACAGAAGCCAATGTGAGAACTCATTTTACCAACAAACTAATCACAGAAAGAAATGACCAAGGCTTAGATCTGTTTAAAATAGTTTAAAGTTAGTGTGTTTACTCTTTGAAATTATGAAAATACAAATAAAATGTTGCTCTACAATAATAATAATAATAATAATAATAATAATAATAATAATAATAATAATAATAATAATAATAATAATAATAATAATAATAATAATAATAACTGGTATTATAATCCCAAATGTGTTTTTTTTTTTTTGTGCTCAAACCTCTCACTTGGGTCGCCTGCTCTGCTTCCGAGCTGATTCTTGTGTTGGTTCGGTGTTAATCAGTTTAAAAATGGATACCAATTAGAAAGAAAAAGTTTTGAGATCCAGTTCCAACTGTTCACCTTAAAGAACCATTCAAAAGAGCCGACTCGTTCACTAACGTCACATCACTATTGTGCACAGGAGGAAAACAATCTCATTCCAAACCCATTTGAATTGCAGAAAGTCATAGTTTGAGAAGCCGTAGTCCCAAAAAGCTCTGCTCGAATGACAATAAAAATATTAAATGAAGTAAATCCAAATTCTGAAGCCAACTCTGGGGACTAATTTGCACTATTTAGAAATACGAAATTACATAATAATCTTGTTTTGCCTCGTTCTCGTGGACCCAATCTCATGTCTGTTCTTGTGGAAATCATGTCTTGTCCCAGCTCTAGTTGATAATGATACCAATACAACAGTTTTACTCGCGAGACCGCAACAGATTAACGGTTGACAAACTTCTCAAACCAAAGTGTAACAACTCACACTGGACTAGACAGGCCACCCTAATAATAAACTATTTCATAAATTTGCAAGACAGAATTACAGATTCATGTGACAGTGACAACCCTAATCAAAACTAAGCTATTCAGAAATTTTATTAAAAAGGTTTTCTGCTTACCTCGATATGCCCAAAAGTCCACTCTGCACCATCACGCCAGAGTCACGTTGTAAGAATGTTAGTTTCTGGTGTAAGCGTCAAAGAGGACCAAGAGACTAAAGCATGAAGTCAAAAGAGTTTAATGAGTTCCACACAGATAAAGTGAACAATGAAGCAACAAACTCTCAGAAAAGGACAGAAGAGAGTCCTGAGATGTGCATTTTATAGCTTTTATAGTGCCTTTCAATGTATGTGTTTGTGAAGCGGGTCCTTTTCTGGTCTGCGTGGCGTTACACCTTAAGAAACTTTGGGCAAAGTCGTACAAGGTGACCAAAAAATTAGAACATAGCCGTCATCTTATTGTCCACACAGTCTTGTAATCTCCCACGCTGCTCTGCATTGGATGTAGTGCTGCACTGCTAGAAAATACCTTACAAAAGTGACATGGTCGGTAGGAAATTGGGGCAAATCGAGCCAATTTTGATCAGAGAAAATCTTTATTAAACCGATTCTGTTTGTTAAAACTTTTCGGACTTCATTCATGCATAGAACATTGCTTCTGCCTACAACGCTACCACTAATTGATCCATTTCCCTTCCGTGCTAACGCTAAGACAATGCTTGGTCTTTACTTTACCAAACCCTCCCTTCAAAACCCTTCAATCCTTCCATCAATCTTCGCAAAAAAAGTCAAAATTTAAACTAATCTAATTGTCGTCTGCAGCTGAGCACGAGCGAAAGGGAATGCCAGCGTTCTGGAATAAAGCAAACATTGAATCACCGTCAGAACTGCGCTAAGCTACGTGCATTAATATTGAAATCGCATCTCTGTTGAGCTGGTTCTGAGTCAGACGCGATCAGCTTTTAGAAGGCGGTTTTAAGATTTCATATGCAGTTTATGCAAGCAAAATGGGCCCGTCGCCGTCACATGGCCCGCCCCACGATCCGTCTTTACTGCGAGCTGATAAAAGCTGAGGGCATCTTTAAGAATTGACACACTCTTTAAAACATACATCTCATGAAAAGGACTTAAGAGGGATAGCTGCAAATTTAATATAACTGGGGGGAGTCTGAAAGAATACTGGGGTTCACGCTACATCTGAGGGATAGCACGAGATAGACAGAGAATCATGAAGAATGAGGAGCGGCACAGACGAAGCCCGATTTCACCTTTTTGCATCACTTGCTTTTGTACTGTGTGTCCATTTCACACAAGAGGCTTTTATGGAGCCGGAGTCAGGGGCTGTGATGAGTTCATCGCCGTAAATAAGCTCGAAAAGAGGCAGAGAAAGTTACTTGACATGACGGACTTCTTCAAATGAAACTGAAATTCTCATGCCTCTTTTTCAGAGAACACAAAAGAGAGTTGAGGACATATAAGGTTTTGAAAGTTTGAGGATGTGTTTTTGTGGGGTTGATGGGATGCAGATTGTAGGATTCCTGTATTAGTTATATGAGATTTTGTTGAAAAATATCCTCAAGAAAAAATTATGAACTGGCTTTGTGCACAATGGTAACTTGCTGCTTCCCGTCAGAGAGAACGTTGGTGAAGCCATTTCTGAGGCAATGTAAGCTTTATGAGGTTCAAAGATCAGGCAGCGGGTGGGAGCTGTGCGTGGAGGTCACTGACAACATGTTCAGCACTTTACAAATGCGGGAAAACTTCACTGGACGACACATCCGCTTTCAGAAAGGTCTTTGTGTGTCAATGCTAATTCTGACTTGTAAATCAGATAGTCTTTACAACATTATATTTGTTGTAAAGATTACCCAATTAGAAGTTTTCCTCACATTTGTTGAGTGTTGTAGCATGTTGTCAGTGACATCCACCCACATCCTCCTGTCCGCTGCCTGATCTGTCAGTATTTATTGATTTTAGCACAACTCAAAAAACCTCACAGGGATTACAATATGGCAGGAATGGTCGGCATGTAATGAGCCGAAACATTTCAAGGTAAATAAGGCATTAACTATTGTAATTAAAGACCACATGAATGATCATTTCTAATATATTTATAGGCTTAATGTGTATTTTGTGCAGATTTTTCTCTTATTTTTTGCATTAATAGGGAGATTTTTGTTATTTTTGTTGTGATATGACAAGATTTGAGCTGGAAAGGGTTGAATATGTAACTTCTGTGGATGAATATTGCTTAATTCTACTATTAATTTGTTGCAGCTTATGGCTTTTAATTTAAAAAAAAATGCTGTACTAGGATTAACCTTTATTTTAATGGTGTCAGAGGCATATATTTCTCTGTAGCAATATATCCTGCTTCAAAAATGTGTTATCGTGGCCGACGTACATGTTACAGAAGTTATTTACTGATTCTCTAAAAAAAACATTACTTTTTGTCCCAGGTCTATCCAAATTCAAATGGAGGGAGATTCGGGAACCATCACACAACGACTTAGCTGTACTTCTTGCAGTGATGTTCACACACGGCACCATTTTTGACTCAGATTGTAGTAACTGAAAATTCTCTTCCAAAATTGTGACCACACTGTAGTTGGACTAAATGACCATTAGGGGGTGTTTAATGTAATTCTTCTTTGAGTGCAATTTTTTTTCTTCCCTATTTTTTCTCCCTATTTCGGCGCCTGTTCATGAATATTTGATGAAACGGACTGGTGAGCCGTCAACATTAGGCCCATGATTAAGTGCATTCAAATCAGCCCGCATTACACATTGATTACTTGATGGAGTAAATGGCTTCTTTGCAACACTCCCCATTGTCGTCACCGCTCCAAACGGCACCGCATGCTCCAAATAAGGTTAGATCTGTCAGACACGGGGAGACAAAAGCCCAGACAAGACCTTGTTTTGATTTCGCCCATATAAAACGGTGTGTACATTTGATCTCCAAGGGAAGTTAATTAGGTTCACGTATTGCTGCGGGTATTCTTCAGGTAATTCAGTCGTGTCGTGGAGTATAAAAAAAACGCATTGTGCCGCTGAAGTATTGGGAGTAGCTAATTATTTTACAATGTCAGAGGTATGCGCTTTTGCCTGTAGTAACGCAGTGAAAAGGAATAATAATGGGGCTTGTAATGAGATGAGGCCAGGAGACACAAAGAGCCCAGCCTACGTTGTGAAATCTTAATGCAATTTACACAAGTTGTTCCTCACGGGCTCATTGTTAGACTAGTATTTGACGATAACAGTTGAAATCGTTGTTTCATTCTGTTCATTTTCCATTTCAGATGTTTCTGTTATAAATTTTAACGGAATTTATCTGCACAAGGAATTTCGGAGAGATCATCAGGTTATGCAGACAAGCTAAGCAGTAGAAATTAGACCTTGTGAAAAAGTTTTGGTACCTTGAAGTAAGTGTTTAAAAGCAGAAATGATTTGGTAGTTGGTCTGATTCCTCCAGATACTGCTCAGACCAGACTTGTCCCTGTTTACATGCAGGTTAAAAAGTGGAAAAACTGGTGAGGAGGCAAGGGCAAGACATATTCAGGGTCATCTATGAACTTATCTTGTTACAACCAGAGTGAGTAGAGTACGGACGATTTAACGCAATATCATTCATTCTTAAACAGACCACACTCAAGGATGATTTATCTGTGTCACAAAATAGCTGTTTCTAGTGGTCTGGGTGGTCAGTCCAGTCCAGTTTCTCTTTGCCAAAGAGTTCAGAGGCATTTCAAAAATATGTGCCATACACTTTTGGAAAAAGATTGGCCATCATTCTGGACACCACCATGTCAATGCTTAACACATTTGTTTTATGATTTAATGTTGAACAAACATTGCCTGGCCAACCAATACAGCTCTTTACTGCACAAAGAGGATACAGAAAACATATGATGGGCATGACTGACAGGTGGGTTAACCAATCAGAGTAAGGCAAGGGCTGTTAGTGTCAAAACAAGCCAGCTTACAAATAAAAAGAAAGAAATAATTGCACAGATTTCTGCAGAGGCATAAAGCAAGAAGTTATATATTTTGTTCTGAATATTCAAAAGTGTTTCGCATTTGATGGACACATTTTACAACTCAGTGGCTGCGTTTGGACTGTCCCAAGTTAGGACGGTTGTTTGTCCCACTTTAGGGTCTGGTTTCATATCCTTCAGTATTCAAACAGAACATAGGAGGGAGCGGCTGGTCAGGCAAGAACAGACAATGGTTAGAATTGATAAACCCCATGACCTTTAAGTGTGGTGATACAAAGGAGAGGGTGAATGAATGCCTCCTGAAGCTACTTGAGAAACATAAGATCCAAAATCTAAGCCACTTTTGTTATTGATTCCTGAAGACATTTGTAAAAAGCAAGAGGCAAAATCCTAATGTTCATGTAACTACAATTTACAATGTTTACCGTTGTGGAATTATGTGGGGCATTTGTGTGTGTGCATGCTAATCTTTAGTTTAGTTCACTTTAGTTTTTTTTTTTTTAATGAGATAGAGACAGTGCACAATACACATTAACTTTAACAGGAGAGGCGCATTGTACCAGGTTGTAGCGCCGGGTTGTAACTTCCACCTGTAGTCCCTGGGCTGGCTGAGGTGTCCAATGGGGTTCATCTGTTTTTCCATTATTTATGTTAATAGATTATTTTTTCAGACCAAGGTTTAGTTCGTTTTACACCTAACAGTTTTAACCACTCATTAGCACTCTGATGTGTCCAGTCATCTGATTTAAACAGGTTTTGCCGCTGTCTTCGCCGGTGGAGGCAGGACGACATACCCTGCGTGACTTGCAATAAAACATACATTGGGAAAAGTAACATAGGACGGAATGTGAGAAGTAAACAGTGATGGCGTGCACGTGAGCAACAAAACAAAGCAGAACTGGGGCCAATCAAATCGACCATTTTTGTCCACTGCAAAAGAGAGAACCACACTCTGGACTGGGATGGAACAAACATCGTAGGGACAGAAGACAACAAACACCGTCGTTGGATTAAGGATGCAAGTGAAATACGAAAACGTGCCCATGAGACTTTAAACCAGGACGAGGGTGCTTTTTTACTCTCGCACACCTGGGTTACCTTCCTGAAGAAGTCGGACTGCAGATGGTGCTGTTGTTCTGTTTCCACCGGTAGGAAGACAGCGCCCAAACATGTTTAAATCAGCTGACTAGACACAGCACAGCAACTAAACTTTAATCTGGAAAAAGAATCTGTTAAAATAAATGAATAAATAGATACATGTAACGTCTTTTACATCCATTAATTGTTTTGCCAGGTATGAAAATGTGCCATAGTTTCTGTAGTGTTCATGTTATCAGCCCTGATGGTCACATATTCCACTGACCGATGGCCGTGCATGAAAAAGCTGAGTTTCCGAATGTCGACCTGCACAAGAACTTTCAGAGAGTCCATCGGGTTATGCAGGAATACTAGTCATTAGAAAGTAGATCTTGTGAAAAAGTTTTTAATATGCCGAATAGCTGAATCCACACCAGATACGTGTTTAAATGCAGACAGGATTTGGTCATTGATTTCATTAATGTCTGATTCCTCCAGATACCGGTCAGACCAGACTTGTCCCTGTTTACAGCAGACAAACATTTGCATACATTATCAGTAGCTAACATGTAGCTAATTCCAGGCAGTCATGGTACCTCGACACAGCAGTGATAAGAGCACATGGTGTAGGCTATTGTCATCTTGAGCTTGAGCTTCTAGTCGTTTCCCGCACTTCTGACACTACGCTTCTGTCAGACACAAGTTACCCGAACATCCGCCTTTATGTTGTCGCTCTGTTCCCTAAAAATGCTGCTTGCTCCGGGACGGCTCTGAGGCGTCTCCCGGCTGTCACTGTCTGGATACACTGTGAACCCATTCTTTAAGAGGTTGTTCAGCAGGTAAACTCAAATCTTATCTCAGTAGTAATCATTTATGCATGACACCATTCCAAACAAAGAAAGGTTCTGTTCTGTTTCAATATGATCAGATCTTGGTGAAGGTGGAGGATTTTAAAAACACAGAGGAGCTTTATGAATTAGCTGTGAGAGCAGAGGTGGGTAGAGTAGCCAAAAATGTAAGTATGAGTAATGTTACTACAAAATAATTACTCAAGTAGAAGGACATAGTAGTGGTCTGAGAAATTACACAAGTTAAAAAGTATTCAGGAAGAGTAACTTAAAGAGTAACTGTCAGCACGTAACACTTGATTTATAATTTGAAGTTAAAGTAATTTGAAGGACTAAACACTAAATAATGCACACATTTTCATTGATAGATATAAAAATTTTAACAAAACAAACAAACAAAAATCATATCTGAAGTAGCAATGCAAGAAACACAAATGTTCAAATAATTTAATAAAAAATGGCTTTTTACTTAAACAGCTATCACTCCCCAATGTTCATATTGTACCACAAGTGGGTAGTACTCATTTTTACATTTACTCAAGTAACTTTTTAAAGAACTTGTACTTTTCAGTGCTCTTTTGTACAGCATGCATTTACTCCTACTTGTGTAATATATTTATTGAAGTAACAGTGCTGTTATTTGAGTAAAAGTTGTGGTTACTCTTCCCACTGTGAGTAAAGTGACAAAAGCTTTATGTCGACAGTATGAAATGAACATGAACATTTGTGTTTCTTGAACCACTTATTCATATGATTTCATATTTTTTCTGTATTTTTAGCAGTAATGTTTTGTCTTTCCAATTACATTAACTTTAAAGAGGGGGTACTTTATGTCTATGGGGTATTAACTGCTAACACATAACACATTTAGATTACCGTGTTACTTTTTATTGTTTTGAAGTTGCAAAATTCAGCGAAAACATGTTTTGTAAGTTTCACGTTTGACACTTTGAGTCAAAAGTCACTCCCCCTTCACAATCCGCAACCTTGAGTAATATCATTTTGAAATAACGCTACCCACCTCTAGTCTTACTCAAGCATCTGATCAGACTGGGAAGACCGATTGCTGCTCATGAACATTTCTGCTTTATTTCAGATTTAATGAAGAAAAACACGTGTGGAGATTTTCAAACATCTTCAAAAAGTCAGAGTAAAGCCTTATATGTTCCCTTTAAGTACTAACCCTATACCGTAAATATGAATAAGTCAACTTGGAATGCAATCATCGCTGGCAGCAAAGTTCCATCTACTTTCACACCTTTCGGCCATATTTTATTTAAACATTGGACATCAATTCCTGAATAGTGAATGATTGCGCCGCTCCATGCCAATTGTTTTAAAATGATAAGCCATAACTAACACCTCGTAATGAAGCGAATCTGCTGAGACCAAGGTCAGACGTAAAAATCATTTTAGTAATCTGATGTACAACAGTTTCCTCACACGGTGGCATAATTAACTTGAATATATTAATTCTTTAGCACGTTGCTTATTGAATTATACATCTCCAATTTGCCTTCCACAATACAGTGCGAAAGGGAATGAGGGCCAGTGCACGAGACCTGTTGGCATATCAGAGCCCCCCAGCATGAATTATTATCTCTTTTTTTACTGAAGGACATTCTATAGAGTTCAGGGAAATCAGAACCCAATAGAATCAGCATATTTGTCAAAGTTAGATGTAATTGCTTTCTAAGGAAATATACCGAAGTTTGGATGTTTGAAGTATTGTTGTCAAATTGATCTGAAAGAACTCAACCAAATTTGTGCTAAAGTTGTCGAGAAGTTGGGTAAATCTGAAAATCACCCATATTCCTTCCAGCAAAACCAAAATGCGTAAAATTAAATCTAACTCGTAATGTTGCGCCTGAATCATATCTGAAGCTGTTTAAAGTGTCGCTGTTGCTACATCAACTTTTTTGTGCAACTAAACTGTGTGTATAGTGTTGTCTTTGCCCCTTTTTTCATTTTAGTGCAAACTATGTAGGTATATTCAGGTCTTTCTGCTAAAAAAAATATATAAACATGTGTCCTGGCTCAGACGCCATTGCAATTGTAAGTGCTTGGTGACATCACGCATGACTGCCCCGATTACAGACAAGTGCTTCTGACTACAAACACTTGACTGCTGGGGGCGGGGTTTGAAAAGTTGGACCAATCACACTTTTCCTTATACCTCAAGACCCCGCCCCTCCTCGTTTATCACTCTCTTCTTGAGTCCTCCAGATACTGTGCGGTTTGTGAGCTCTATTTGAAATGTGGTTGTGGGCGGGGTTTAGGTGTTTTGTCACACTTTAAGTTATCCCGTTTGGTGAGGTTGTGCATATATCTGTTAGCATTTGCTGGAAATAGACATGCTGCTAATTTTTCATTTCATTTGGTACAGTTTTTCCAAAAACAGATGCATTATGTAACTTTTCTGGTGAAGTATCCCCCACCTGATTGTCTCTATATGTTAATGCTTTGACGGGAAGATTCGACAGTGTGGTATTTACTTTATCTACCTCTATGGAGACAGACAGCACCACCAGATCAACTTACAAGTCAGCTCTATGGAGAACCAACCCCGTTCAAAGCAGGAATACATGTTTTAATTTCAGGTATTTTTAGGCACAAAACATCTGTCAGCGAATACATGCAAAATCGAAATATAAGTTTAATGCCATAGGGTAGAACAATCCAGAAAAAGCAGCACCATGGGGTCTAACCCGGACATGGGAGAATTACATTATGCTCTTTTATAAATGAAAAATACATGTGTCCAAAAGCACATTAAAGCATATGGCTCATTCACTGTTGGACCCAAACCACAGTTGCGTTATGGTTGGGCTTGTAATATCTATGTCCACCAGTGCACAACATAAATTACATTGGTGAATTACAGTTCAACAGTAGAATTAATTGGGCATATACCACCAGCTTGTTGGCTTAAGCCTCGTGAAACGCAGGAGATTTTTGGCACTTGATAAAAGCCGATTATCTGAAAACCGATGAAACGTGCCAACCACTCTCACAAATTAGCATGTGCATGTGAGCTTTAACTTGGCATTCCTCTCACAAACATGTACGTATAATAAACACATATTTTTCATTTACTATCTTCCACCCTGTACTTAACCTATAATTGTACGTCTTTGGCTTGCAGTTATGTTGAAACAAAGACGACAGACATTGTAAAACTTTTTCCATTGTCTTGTCAGTCATGCCTTGGGAACTCACATCCCCTTATCCCTAGTTTTTTGATCCACCAAAAATGGCAAAGATTCTTTTATATTCAAATGAGTACATTAACATTAGACATCTGGCATCGCAGAGTCCCTCACTGTTAGCGACTGATTTGAATATCTCATATCTTCTAGACACGGCTTTTCCGGAGTGGCTTTTGTCCTCAACACGGGACACCAGCTAGCACAAGTCAGCGAGGTATCACACATCCCACTTAGTAATTTGTCATGAAAGAGCCTTCTCTGCCATGAAGCTAACGAGCTGTCAAGGTTATAATGGCTAGCATAAACATAGCCAATTAATTAGCAAGCAGGTGAGGCAGGCTAAGGCCACGCTGCTAAGGGAATGCATAATTAGCTAGCGCAGCGCTCGTAGGAGATTGAACGAGCGGTGAAACGCTAGTGTTTGTGGGAAATCAACAAGGAAAGACTGATAAGGAGTCTCTGAGTGGCACCTGTAGCGGCCTCAAAGACAAGCATGCATTATGGATACAAAAGGCAAGCCATGCTCCATTAGAGATGAAGACCAAGAGGCACATGTCAGAAGCTCCCCAAGACAGCTCCCGGCTGCCAAACAAAATGAAACTGACACGGGCCGGATCCCAAAGTTGACGGAAAACTTTCAATAATGCTACTCTCTATGTTACATTTACTTGAGCAGCTTTTTAAAGAAACTGTACTTTTCAGATTACATACTTTTGTTACCTTGTTTTGGTTACTCTTTCCTCTCTGAGTGACAAAATCTTTTATTAACAATATTAAGACATGATTTAGTTTTTCTTCTTTTAGTAGTCTTTCCTTTGAAAATACTAGATTTTGTGCGTTATTTAATGTTTAGTCCTTCCAATTACATTAACTTAAAAAAAGACAAATTGTGCTTGTGTCTGCTATATAGTTATAATCTATGACACCGTGGATCATTATGTTTTAATATGGACATTTTAAATCGCAATATTCATCTAAAACAGGCATGTCCAAACTGTGGCCCAGGGGCCAAATGCGGCCCTCAGAACAATTTTTCTTGGCTCTCAAGCTTCCAGGTGAATTGGCCCATATTACCTTGAACAGTAGTTTTTACTGTACATTTCTGAAAATCTACTTTAACAAGCCCATATCAAATATTTAATGTGTCCCACTGAGGATGTAAGCATGAATAAAGGTCTAGTGGTTCAGTCTAACTTGTAATAATAACACAGATTTGAAGTATTCACTGTATTGGTGACCAGTCTATGGCCCTCAATTGGCCCTCAGCTTTGTCTGTGTTTTTATATGTGGCCCTTAATGAGAAAAGTCTGGACACCCCTGATCTAAAATGACTTACTAAAAGAAACAAGTCCTCTGACTGATCACATTAGAAATCTGCATGGCCCAATGGGAGCTGACGTCATCACAACAAACAGCAGAGCAATTGTTGGCACCTCCTATGATAACTACAAATCATCAACTAAGAAAATAGAAGTAAGAAGTGCGTACGTCACAGTGGGCCTAAATGGGAGCTGAGCAGCAAAATGACGTCTTGAAAATAAGCGATTATAGATTTGTGTGAGTAAATGTTGAGGGGAAACAACTATAACATGAATAAAAGCTCTAAAGTCCATTTTGCATTATAGGTCTGCTTTAAATTATAAATCAGATGTTACGTCAGTTTGACAGTTTCTCTTTAAGTTACTCTTACTTGAGTAAGTTCTTAGACCACTACTTTGCACTTCTACTTGAGTAAAATTATTTTAAAGTAACGTTACTCTTAGATGAGTAAAATTTTTGGCTCCACTACCCAGTCCTGCCCTTGTACGATTTGACAGTAAAGTCCACCTCAGTACTGTACGCTATGACCAAATAGATATTTTGAGAGATAATAGACTGGAACGTTGCCAGATGTAAATGATGTATGAATTTGATGAAGACATAAGCCAGAAGAGAGGAATTTTACTGTGCTGTGTTTTGTAGTGTGTGTAGATCCTATTTAGTCATCAGTGAATGTAATTAAAAGCACACCTCATTAACACAGCGCTGAGACAAGGGAAACAGCATACCAAGTTCTGAGCCCTGGGCTATGCTAGGAAAAGATGCTTTATTTTAGCTACAAGACCCAAGCTAAGAATTCTATCACAACATGATCATGATCCGTACGTCTCAATCTGAACCAAAATATATAGTTCTCTATTTAAAAGTAGATAAAACTAGTAAGTGCAAGATTTTCAGAATGTTAGGTTAGCAAAAGATCTACGATATAAAAGCATTGGTAACATGCTAACTGCTATTTGCGATAAGGTTTGCCAGTCATTGGTATTGATACAGTTTGGCTTGCATTGACCTTCAAGTCCCCTTTTTGTCATTTTTCTAGTTGGTGCTGGGTGTGTGGAATGTTTTTGAGCTCAACTGAGTAAAATGTATTTGCTGCTTAAAGCACTGTTTGGGAGAGCATGGAGGAGGACTATCGGTCAGCCACAAAGAAATTCTGGCAAACCTCCTCCATCCACACTGCTGAGCTAAATTGTTGGACAGTTGAAAGAATACTTTTAGGATCTCTTCAGTCTAACCATCATGTCTTCTGAGGAGGAAGCAGAAGCTGGAGACTCAGAGGCGCTGGAGACTCACCCATCATCCTGGTTGACAAGCTTGTCAGTGGCTCCGGAGGTGGGTGAGAGCCTGAGTACCTAAAGTGTCTGGATGTTGTGGGGCTGTCTTGGCTGATACGCCTTTGCAACATCACATGGTGGTCAGGGATAGTGGTGCTCCTACTGTTTAAGAAGGGGACCGGAGGGTGTGTTCCAGCTAGAGGAGAATCACACCCCTCAGCCTTCACAGTAAGGTCTAATCCAGGGTACTGGAGAGGAAAATCCAAGCTGTAGTCAAACCTCAGATTGAGGAGGAGCAGTGTGGTTTTCATCCCGGTTAAGGAACACTGGAACAGTTCTATACTCTCCATTGGGTGCTCGATGGGAGTTGGCCCAACTGGTTCATGTGTGCCTTGACTGTGTCACCGTGGTGCTGGGATTATGCTGTTTGCATTGCCGACTGTAAGTCAGACTTTTTCTCAGTCCATTTTGAACTTCTCCAGGGCTGCTTTTTTTCACAGGATCTGTTCATTGTATTTACAGACAGAATTTTTAGGTGCAGTCAGGGGCCGGTTCAGGGACCACAGGATCTCAACTCTGCTGTTTGCAGGACCTGCAACATGCACTGGGGTGGTTAGTAGTCAAGTGTGAAGCGACTGGGATGAAAATCAGCTCCTCCAAATCCGATGCTATGGTTCTTGACTGGAATAAGGTGGCTTGGCCTCTCCAGGTGGGTGGAGAGTCCATGCCACAAGTGGAGGAGTTTAAGTATCTCAGGGTTTTGTTCATGAGTGAGGGAAGGATGAAAGTGAGGGAAGGATGGAGCATGAGAATGAAAGAACAAGATCGCAGATACAAATGTTTGTAATGAGTTTCCTCCACACGGTGGCTGGGCGCTCCCTTAAAGATACGGTGAGGAGCTCAGTCACATGGGAGGAGCTTGGAGTAGAGCCGCTGCTCCTGCAGCTGATGTGGCTCAGGGCATCTGTTCTGGATGCCTCCCTGGTAAGGTGTTCTGGGCATATCCCGCTGGAAGGAGGATGTGTCTTGGCTGGCCTGGCCTGGGAATACCTTGGGGTCCCATTGAAGGACCTGGAGCTGAGGGATGTCCCTGCTTAGACTGCTCCCTCCAGATAAACAGAAGAACATGGATGTATGGATAGTTTGGGTAAATATAGTGCCTTGAATAACATGCATCCTTACTGTGAGAGGGTTTACCTATCCACAGACCTGATCCATAACTTGGGCTGCTGCATCGTGATGTCATGTACAGTATGTAGCACCCACCTTAAGTTATGCAGTGGAGCTATAAACTCCTCCCAAAAACACAAAATTCCAGTCATAAACCTTACATCATATTACTTGGAATAGTGACAATGATTCATTCCTCATGTGCACTTTAGAATAGTGTAGTAATGTGTGACTGTTTCTCTAATGTCTTGGATGAAAACTCTCTTCCTGTCCCACACCTCTCTCACTTCTTTTCCCTCCTCATAAATCCTCAGACCCACAGTCTGCACAGTACCAGTGTAGTAGTCGGGCTTCTCCGGGGGCTGGTGCCACCATATGGCTGACCCAGGCCCTGCAGCCTCCCTGGGGGTGACGCGGGGCTCGCTCACCAAACATGCTGTTTCCAGTGCCGTCTACAAAGCCCAACAGGAGATGACAAGGGTTGTTTCAGCAAAATCCTAAACCGTGAAACTAGGAGCAGAATCAAAGCTGTGTTTGGACCTTGTTAAGACCCAAAGCAACTTTGAAAAATGGCTTTTGGAAAATCAAACCTGTGCCCATGTGTGATGAGTGAGTGATGAATGTGTGTGCCTGAAACAAGGAGAGTGAGTGTGGGGTCCAACAGTTTTATGTCACGCTGTGTCTTGACCGCTGGCTGTCCTGGGATCCTTCGTTGCAGCCAACTTTAAAATTGGACAAACTGAACACACCTGTAAAACCCATTGAAAAGCAAAAAATAATTCTAATGAGTTTTTTCTGATGTTAAACCCCGGTGGCATTGTTGGTTTATTTTCATGATATTATAATTTACAGTTATATATTTATTTTACTCCCCCACTTGTGATGCTAAACTAGGCCAACTAGATTTGTTTTTTCACATTTAATTGCAATAAAATTTGGTACAGCACCTTAATTTATCAACTCTGAAAGAAAATAGGTAACAGTTGGTTACTATAGTCACTTTACAGATATTTACTTTTTAATTGTGAGGTTTACTGGTAGGAAAATTAATTAAATAAATAATGCAGTGAATTCAGAGTTGTCAGAAGAAATGCAGTACGTGCCGTCCCACAGTGTTCCAGTGTTTGTTGACTACGTTTAGCTAAAGACTGCAGCCTTTTTATGGGAGGTGAAGAAGAAATTGTCATAGGCTATAAATTGGTTACAGTTGAGTTATACAGAGATCACACTGTAAACCTGTGGGCAAAAGTCATACATCACAAGCCATGCAGAGTACAAAGTTAAATATAGGACATGCAGAGAAAAAATGATTTTCAGTGTGTAAAACACCGTCATATTTTTCAAACATCTGTTTCCAATCGAAGGCCACATTGCCTTGCAGAGTTCATGGGGGTGCAGGTATGCCTATCCACGGAGCATATCAAGTTGGACACCATGCCATGAGCTCATGTGCTATGAATACATGTATGAAGTATCCCTAAGTAGACGCTGTTCACAGTTCACACAAATGTAACAATTCTAAGACATTATTCAATCAGAAAGCAGAATGAGCCTCACAATCCATCTCAAATGAGTCTCTCATTTGGGTTACTAGTTGTGATGCAGAAATCTAGTTGGTTTAAATCTAAAAGGACTCTCTCTGATCTGAATGGTCACTACCTAAACCGCAGCACCTGCAGCTGATCATGAATCAGTGCCTCTGCTGCTGCAGTATATGCTGTCATATACTGAGAATGAGAACATGTGTGTTATCTGTGCAGGTTTAGGCACATCCTTCAGTTACACTGTGCTGCCAGTACAAACAGCCTACCCGTTTGAAAGCAGGTTCTTGAACTTAAACTGACAGAGAGAGTTGATTAGATAAATAGATACATGATCATTTATTAATATGCTACACAATTCCATGATAAATAGGAGCTACACAGTCCATATAGGCCATAGTTCATCTCAGTCAAATGTCCCACAAGTGAATCTCACAGGAGGAGGTAGGAGCAGACAGACCGAGCCTACAATACAAAATGCTTAACATTCTAACATTTGCTATAATGCACGCTCGGTCTGTCACATGCCATGATTTGATTGTGCGAGTGGGCATGCTGTGGCCCCTCGAACAGAAACGAACAGAAAGGCTGTGCTATGAGCCATGGGAATGTTAAAAACAGTTAGCACTTAGCTTTAAGCAGACTGCAAAAACAACAATTCTCTCACCAGTAGGCAACCCACCATTGACCGCAGGACTTGTTTTGAGTCATTCTCCAGACTTAACGTCTGTGTACAGTTTATTGTGCCTTATCACCATGTAGTGATCTGTTGCTAGTGGCTACGGCCTGCACCGGCTTCTACTTCCTGACACATTACAGAGAGCGCAGGCGACATGTGGTTCCATTAAAGAAGACATAACATGCTTTTATAATATTGATTTAAAATAACGTCAAAATAATCCACTCAAGCTCATCACTACAGAGGGTCACATGACTGAACTGTGCTGTTGATAATGGCATTTCAGGATACGCATTTTTTATTTATTTATTCATTTTGTATGGCACAACACTTTTGCTTGTCTCCATGGAGATGTTATTGCTTTGCCTGAAATGTTCCTTAATGTGACATTAAACATTTTTATATATTTTTATATATATTTTATATGTTTATAATTATAGCCAAAGTGTTTTAATAATATTCATTCTTTCTGAGACTGGGGTTGTGTTTCCACAGGTCAGACGTGAAAATTCAAGGCAAAGCAAGACATTTCCCAGTACTCTGAAGGGGGACTGACTTAGCTTGGAGAGCAAAAGGAGGGGGAACTCAGAGCTCCATAAACGAAAGTGACACTTATTTAACAGGATGTATCATGATTTTTTTTCATTCTTTTTTAGATTTCTACCACATTGTAATATTCCCTCATCAAAAACATGCCTGAAGAGGTTTCAGATGTCGTCCATGCATGTTTGAGTGTTTAAATGATCTTTCCTTTTCACACCCCCTTTATGATCAGCTGTAAGATTCTGTCCAATGCTCCGCCCACAAACCTACGTCACCCATACTGCACAGCAAGTCTCCATAAATATATAAAACATGATGCAAAACTGCACACAACAACCTGATAACCCTGATGTGATGTGCAGTAGTTTCATTAGCGGGATGCACACCAATAGTAAAGCAATAGCGCTCTGAAGGGGGAGTGAATTAACATGGAGAGCAAACCAAAAAGGAATCTAATAAAATGTGTTAATATGTTGTTTTCAATGAATATAGCATTTTGAAAACAATAAAAGGTAACACGCTGATCTAAATATGTAACAATTAATAGCCCATAGAAATGTAACAACAAAACAGAACACAAGAACTACAGGAGCTCGCAAAAGTCAATGGTATTTTAGAGCCTTGCCTAATCCTCGCTCTACATATTTACCCCCTGCTAGGCCCCTTGCTCCTCTCCTCCCTCTTGCCTAGCGCCTCCTGGGGGGCTGGATGACTGAAGGGTTGCTGTACCTCGGCCTTTTATCCCGCCTGCCCCGCTCTGCCTCTCTGCGCCGTCAAAAACATCCAGCGTGGAGGTGCGGTAAAGACCAGTAAAAAGAGGAGGGAGGGACTTCAGCTGTCACCCATTCCCCCTGCAGCACCACCGCGTGCCCAGGTTAGATGTGTGGATACGGAAAGTCATTATTTGCAGGCCTAAAGGGATGCTCTGACTACACAGGCCAGATGGTATATCAATAAGAAAGGGAAAAAAGCAGGACATCTTATTAGAATCCTCAGTAGAACAGTGTTTTGGTATCAAAGACCTGCTGAAGCCTGCTGTGGTTACCTTGTTATCTCATTTGTATATGTTTATGTGTAGGCCGTGTGCATTGTTGGCCCCTGGGAGAATTATAAATGCGTTTACATAAAAATAACATGAAACGTCAGAATAGTGTATACAGGTCTACATTCAACATGTGACGGTAAAATGATTCTGGTTTTAAAGCTAAAATAAGGTGTGAGGGAAGCATTGTAAATAAGGCTATAAATAGGAGTTAGCTTCACTGTTGGTTAGCGTGAAGTAGAGTGGTGGAATTTGGATGCTGAAAATATCCAAAATGAGTGACTGTGTGTGGATTCAGGGGAGCACGTTCTCACTTAATTTTCCGTTCCTCTTTTGGTCCTATGACTATAACTTTTTGAAGTCTAGCAGGTCAAATGCAGAGGACAGATCTCTCTACGGAGACAATAAAAATGTACCTTTAAAAAGAAAAGTTATAGGAGTGAAGACGTTTGGCTGTTCGTCCAAGCCGCTTCTTCAGTTCTGGTCAGTTTACTGCTGGACACTGCCTTATATCTGTCTGAAGGGAGGAGCTAACTACACTGAAACCTATTCTTTACAGTTTCTGACCGATCCTACAAACAGCAGCGAAACGTCTTCACTCCTACGTTTTGTCCGGTTGACAGATTTTAATTTTTCTTTTACTACCTGGACAACTGAGGGATTACACAGATACCTTAACAATACCTTAATCATAACTTAAACTGTAAAATTGGACGTCATCAGAGAGCTAGGGTTACTTTAATAACCTACAATAGCTGGCTCAAAATACCCGCAAAGCAAAAAGTGTAATGCGATTTAAATAAACATATTACTATTTCTGATATTCAGTGTCAAGCTATAACACCTATGAATCATTATGTTTCATTTTTTCCTATAGTAAACCCTAATATTGATTTAAAAGCTAAAAAATAGACAAGAAACGTAGAATTAGGCCCATTAACTTCCTGTAGTATTTTACCATAACAAGCAAGAGGGTTTCATGTATTTATTTATATTTTTATATAGTTGAAAATTTGAAATTTTAACTGTACATGTGCGTACACGTGTGACCCAGAGTTAGAATCATTTGAACTATGGCAAATGTGTTCAAAAAGTGGAAAAGTGGGCAGAGATAGGGGGTAGGTGAAAACACGGTATTCCACAAGGGCAAACTGCTCTACGGCTGACTGTAACACATGAGGCAATTGTACATGATGGATACAATTACAGACTGCCATAGTTAAACAGTATCAGGGAACAGGAGCGATGTCACTGAGAGGATCTTATATAGCTGCATTATTGCTTCCTTTTGGAGAAGTGAAAATGATTATGAGCCCGTACATCTGTAAAAAGCACTGAGCTGTTGACGTAAAATCCCCCACTTTGGTTCAGCTCATTGTAGAGGCATAAAATAGTAAATTATAATGAGGGGAGCTTGATGGAGGCGCTGCACTGGGGACTGTTACTGAAGGCCGGAGTGGATATTTGAACTGACAATGGAGATTTGTAGCATGATTAGGAATGGAGCTAATCACTGCAGATGTGAAATGGCTACAGAAGTGACACAAATACACTACCAGTCAAAAGTTTGAACACACCTTCTCATTGTCAATGTCCTTTATCTCTACTACTGCTTACTACTTTACTTTTCTTTAGGTTTACTACTTTCTACATCCCTCAGTCGTCCAGGTCTGATCCATAGTAAAAGTAAGGTTCAAATCTGTCAAGTGGACAAAAAGTTGTAGGAGTGAAGACGTTTGGCTGCTCATCCAAGCCGCTTCTTTAGTTCTGGTCAGATTACTGCTGGACACTGGCCAATTTTTGTATTTATTTATTTTTTTACTTTCTACATTTTAAACATGCACAACCAGGGCCGGCCCAGCCTAATGGCAGACTAAGCAGCTGCTTAGGGCCCCAAGGCCAGCAGAGGACCCCATTCTTTTATTCAAGACCCAAGACCTCATTCTTTTATTTGAAAAATAATATATCAAGTTTTATTGGACACAGGGCTTGTGTGTTTACAGCAGCCTAAATATCCCTCTCAAACGGTTACATTTGTTTTATATCTATTGTAGCAAAATATCTGCTGCTTTCTAACATTTGTTTTTTAGTTGGACAGAGGTGAGGGCAGTTATGTGTTTACACCAGTGCAGGGACCCGACATAATGTAAGAGTAAACCCACTGTCACCAACTGCAACACATTAAAATCTACCAGAAACTCTAGAATTTCAAAAATCATGACCCCTTCTTATATGTTTGTGTTCTGTTCTTGTGACTGTGGTAGTTGTGACATTCTGGATGTTTTCAGCCTGATGTTGGTCATAAAAACACAAATACAATTGCTCAAGATGATGAGAGCAGAGTCATAATGTCGTCAAATGTGAATCACCAACAGCTGAGCCAGGAGGCATCCACTGCGGGGGCCCCAGAGACAAATTCAGCTTAGGGCCCCAGAAAGACATCAAATGTAAGAGTAAAGATGTATGTAATTATGTAGCAAAAAATAAGTCAACTAAATATATTTTTGGATTATTTTTATATTCAAATCCTCCTCTTGCTTTGTTGACAGCGCTGCAAACCGTTACCCTTCTTTCAATTAATTTTTCTGTTTAAGTTACTCCAAATCACGGTGTGCCTCGTCAGGGTCATGAAAGGGTCAAGCAGTGATCAAAGCAAACGGTGATTTTTTTTTTTTTTTTTTTTTTTTTTTAATAATCATGGAAATGAAGAAACAAAAATGAAAAAAAGTGTCCAAACTTTTTACTGTGTATCGCCGTTAAAGGTGAACTGTGTGTCTTTCCTGGTAGAAGATGTAAGATGTAAGACTATGTTGCTTTACTGAGAATGTTCCACAGTATTGCATTAATATATATATACATCTTTACGGACGCAAGCAAGTGACAGTTACTGATCAGGTCTGTGGATAGGTGACCCCACTCAAAGTAAGAATGCATGTACTTGTATTTGAAGGTGTTTTTTTGGCAATTGAATAAATGTGTAATAAATGTGGAACATAGATGTAAAAATAACATCTGTTTGGCAGAACCCCCACCAGAAAAGTTACATAGTACAGCTGTAAGAAGTTGCAAAATACTACGGATATGGCTGGATAGACGTGTTGTAATGAACTTTTCAGAATAGTGCAATACTCATGAGTAACTTCACACTTGAATTTCACAGAGTTCTGATGAAGGCACACGTATCAGTATTCAATATTTTCTACCTTTATACACTAAGATACAACAGACAGAGTTAACATCCAAAAGCCTCTTCTTGTTAACCCCCTGTGGAGTTAACACTTACATTACATAGCAGCTTATTGGATAGCTTATGAGTTATGACACTTTTTTTGCTCATATAATTTTTATTAAAGGTGCCGCTAGGGCTAGGCAGTTTTGGACCGTAAAATAGACTCAATTCAAAATGTAAAAATAATAGTATTGTCCAAAAGAGTATAGGAACACAGGAGATGAAGGTAAGTTGAACAAAGGTAAATATCAAAATCAGCTGGGTTTTTGTGGTCTACTTGCAGACTGAGGTAAGGGGGACGGAAGCACCAGCAGACAGGGAAGACTGGAGCCACAACCAGGGCCGTGCACCTGTCACGGCTTTTCTGGTTGAGGATACGTCACCCCTCGTCTCCGTGGCGATGTTAGATTAGATCCGCCTTAATGAAGAAGAACTGACAAGATTCCGTACAATACAAACTCTAAGCCGACTCATCTGCACTTCCAGTCTGATGCAGCTACAAATTGCGCTGAGCCATGCTACTTAAAACACACATCTGAAAAACATACTGCACATTATCGCCCCATAAGTACAAATTAGTTTAACTATTACACAAGTATCTATCTAGCAATCCACATCTCTCCATTAATGCACAACTTACACAAACACGCTACTTCCTTATAATTTAGAAGAGAGATTGAAATTGTAACCAGGTAATGTTTATATCTATTCACCTTACAGTTTCCCATACGGTAACAACTCAAACACATGTATCGTGCATCCATTGATTTACAAGTTGTTGGGTTTTTTTTATCGCTAAGACATATCTGCATTCATACTATGAGTGGGCTCGCCTCTCCGCAGACCTAACCAGCAGTTAGACCTGGTAACTTCATCTGCTTGTCTCCATGGGGATAAATACATTGGTAACATTTTATAATAACTTTGAATAAATTGTTTATTATGAATGATTTTGGCTTAATAACTACTTAACCTTTTAATTAAATAGTAGTAGTAGCAGTAGTAGTAGTAGTAGTAGTAAGTTAAATGTCATAATGTGTAACTTTTCTCGAGATATCTTACTTGATCCATGTATTTAACTTGTTATTTACTCTACTACACCATTATAAGTAAGTCAGAGCTGCTCATCCTGCCTCTTGCCTCTTTTCTCAATTGTTTACATAGCTTATGGGGACACCTATTGGCCAAAGCGGCACACTACACCTCTCCTCTATGCAGCCAGCAAGAAACAAGAGTCTCATAGTGGATAGAGCATCTCTTTTAATTCAGCTCGTTCATTAAGGCTGAATAACAAACAGGATTTGTCATTTATAATACATAACAATTAAAGTCGTGTTTCCTTTCCTTAAAAACAGAGAGAAGAAGAGGTTTTTTTTTTCTTTTTAATTCAAATGGAGTAGTCAAGTGTGCCTGTTAGGAATTAAGGCATGCTTCCTAAGGACATGTTAATGAATCATGTATAAAAGATAAACATTATTGGTTTATAAAGGGGGCATTCCACAAGCTCTCTGCGCAGTCCCAGGATGAGCAACAAGTCGTAATATTGTAATTAAAAGTGGAAACGTGAATGAAATAACTGCAACAAAAACAAAATAGAATTACATTTTTATCCTTGCTAACTTATTTTGGCACAGCAAATAAATAAGCTGTCAAATACTTTTACTTTAACATATTTTTTACAAGAACCTAAACGCTGATGTGCTACAGTTTTTCTGTAATTGCTTTGACAAAACTATTCACACAAGACACGAAACATTTCAGGCTGTCTCGAAAAGTCAACTTTGTGAACAAAACTCGCCAGAACTGAGACGGGAAAAAAAGCTTTTGGTTATTTTGCTTCATAAAAATGGAGTACATTTCAAGGTCGAGCAAAACTGGATACTTTGGTGCCACAATCGCACTTTAATAATCTGGTATTAAACTTTTGTACACACACCTGTACCTGTTTTAATGTTTTATATGGACTGATAAACACACACACATCTGTTTTTAACGTTGTAACTGGACTTATATACTTATTTGTCTTGTTTATTTTTTGTTTGTATTGTATTTTGAACAGGGCGCCCAAGAAAAAGAAGAAAGAATGCTACAATGCTCTGATGAGAGTGAGTTAAATCTGTGGACTGTATCTGACTCCGACCTCCAACTGCCTGAATGAAAACCTCATTATATTTGAACCGCAAAGTGTCCAGAAAGTCAATTGCATAAAATGTGCCAAAGCGATTGAAAAAGCTGTAATGTAACACAAACAGACACAACTGACGCCTGCTCCACTTGTGTGACAAATGAAACTGTACAGTGAAAACATGACTCCTGACTATGAGCTCATACAGGGAGCGCTGAGGCTGCTGCGAGACCCCCAGAGCAGTGTAGAGAAAGAGGTGCGTGAAAACAGGAGATTTATAGTCCTAGTACTAGTCACCACTGCCCCCTCCCCCCTCCCTCTTCCATCAATTCCTTTTGTTTCTTTCTCTCCAATAAACACTCCAAAAATAGTGCCTCTCTGTCCTTTCGGGTGTATGCATTTTATGAGACAAGCGTTTAGTATTTCATATAGCTGTTTGCTGGTTTTAGTGCGTGTTTCTTAGTCTATTTAACAGACAAATGAGTCTTCTACATCTAAGCAAAACGTTAATGACACAAGAGGGAAAAAAAACGTGTAATGTCAGTGAGGTTTCGAGGCGATGTGGAGTTTTTGTGCAGTCTAGAGCCAGTAATAATGTTTCAAATTGGTACAAAATGATATTGGTTTAGATCATGTCATAAAGGCCTTGCTGCAACTGCTTTCTTCAAGGTATCCTCGTGTCTTACCAGTTACAATTTTAGCTATTTTCAAGCTTACAGTATTGAAAACGACTCCATTGTACATAAGCATGGTGAATGATTTCCAGTACCACACAGATTAACCTCTACTCTGGACCTCACGAACCCAATTGGACCGGGACTTGAACCAGTTCCATCTCTTTGTATTGGACAGTATTTTCCGTTATTTATTAGTGCTTTCTACATTTTTGATCTGTTTGGAAGACATCGAATATATAAAGCAATTTTGTAGGAAAGAAAAAAAAAAGATAAATAACTTAAAACTGAATATTTTTTCGACAAAGCAAACAATTTGAACATTAAAACATAAAAAATTGTAGTTATTTAACATTTTGTCTTTGCTACACAATTCCATACATCTTGCTTCATATGTTTGATGTCTTCTGTATGTGTATAAAATGTACAATGTAAATATAATAATAGTTTAATATATAGTAAAAATAAAGAAATAAAAATGAATGGGATGTGTGTCCAAATGTTTACTTAACTTAACTGCTAACTTAGTTTAAACATACACTACAGTTATATGTTTGGACACACCTTCTCACTCAATGTTAGTTTTTTTCCTTTATTTTTAACTACTTTCTACATTCTAGAAAGCTGCGTGTCGCTGTGTACACAGACTTTGTTAATATAAGCACAGTTACAGCTCCACTTCTCTGACGGATGCAGCTGCCTGTACAGTAAGTGAAAACATGACTGTGTACATGCTACTGTCTGTGTAATTAACTGTTGTATATTTGAATTCTTGATTGCTTCTTAATTCATGTTAAGCCTGCTATGCACCCATTGCTACTATGCACCCATTACCAGACAGTGTTTGTTGTACTCCACCTGTCCAGTCTTTGTTTTGAGGATAGAATGTAAAGTCACAGTCAGGGGCTGGATGGGGTCTGATTTAGTGACCACAGAATTTTGTCTCTGTGTTTTGCTGAAGTTATTGCCCTAATGGCTTCACCAGGACAGGCCAAGAGCTTGACTGATGCAGTTTAGAAAAGAGAGGGAAATTGGTGAGCTTAGGGTGAAAATCAACACTTTCAAAAGGTTCTTGGTTAGAAAAAGGTGCATTGCCCTGTCTCAAGTTTTAGTATGTCTTTAGTGTTACATTTGTTTACATGCTTATTATTACAGATGCACCGATACTGATGCTGGTATCAAACATTGGTGCCAATACTGAAAATTTAGCTGGATCGGTTATCGGTTCCATAATGTTGATTATGCTACTGTCTTGGATCGGCCTTTAATTGGCCTAGAACATCTCATAAAGTTTGATTTGTGTTCATAGAAAGTCATCTGAGGGATTTGTATATCACAGTTGGATCTCTTGTGTAATAATTTAACTGTGTTTTAAGGAAAAAAGAGACATTTTCCATTGGGTATTGGCAGATACTTAAAGCCAAAGTATCAATATCAGTATCAGAACTAAAAAGGTTGGATCACAGCATCTCTCATTTTAATGCATTGCTCCACCATTTCTTAAATAATGTCATCTCTGCGAAAATGGAGGCTATGTTGATGGATGATGTTACAGAATGGAAGAACGTACAGGGCGAATAGGGGAGGACCAAGCACTGCACCTTGAGGAACTCCTTGCAATGCTGATAATATCTAGCCAATAATTAGAAAGTCCTGACAATACTGCTATTATCATCTTTTTATTATTCTACAGTAATGTGGTTGTTGTGGGACTGTTCTTCAGCAGAACAGTCCCACAGTCCCCTTGAAGCTCTCATTTCGCCAGTCAATCTAAATCCCTACTCTCACCTATGGTCAGGTAGTGCTCTTTTACCCAGGTCCAGATAAGTAGTTCAAATTGGCTGGATTTCTCAAGAGCAACCCCTCAGAGATGCCTTATTTGGGTCCAAGGGGCGAGTTACAGTACATGGTTGAGGACAGTTAAGTCTAAATGATTAACAGCAGCTCCTCTCCTGTCTCCTTGTTGTCCAGCAGTGCATCATGGCATCTACACCCGGGGTACCGCTTTATGACACTGACAGATACCCACAGTCTCTCAAGGCTTATCTGGATCACTGTGAAAAAGATCAGTGTACGAGTGACTTCATCAGCAGGACCCTACCCGACATACTGGCCAAGTATGCACTTTACTCAATATTCACTTCCAGTCAAAAGTTTGAACACACTCCCACATTCATTTTTTTCTTTATGTTTATTACTTTACCTTTTTATTTATTTATTTAACTTTTTAAAAATGACATAATTTGTTGAATGAGTTTTTACAGGTAGTGTAGTTGTAAAGCAAAGGTCAGATAAAAGTCAAGACGTTTACAAAGCATATTTACTCTCTTCTTCAGCATTGGCAACGGACAGTCACAGTTAAATGTCATCGGGGTTGGAAGTGGAAAAGGTAAGACCCAAAGGCGCCTCTTTTTTGTCACTTTACAGAACTAGTGACTCATTTGAGCGAAGAGCACATTTCAATCACACCTTGAACACCAATGAACCTACTTTTTCTTATATTTCTCAGCATCTTCTAATCAGTCTTGTTATCTATACAGTTTTTTGTTTTTTTTAAGGGTTGTTAAATCAGATACTAATCAAACTAGATACTCATTTTAAGCATCATTTTAAGTATCAATACTTAAAAATTTAGAATGATATTGAGCTGTACCAGACCAAGTATAAGACCAAACAAACAAAAGTATAGAGAGAGATTGTCCACATAAAAAAGCATAAATTTAACCAATAACAAAATATTTGAGAATGGGGTTTATGGGTGTTTCTGAGTGTGAGCATTATTGCTAAAAAAAAAATTAATAAAAAAAAAAAAGAAGTTATTTCTATCTAAAGCCCATGTCTCTTTCCATTTGGCTACTCTGTAATGA
Organism: Periophthalmus magnuspinnatus; assembly: GCF_009829125.3. NCBI lineage: Eukaryota > Metazoa > Chordata > Actinopteri > Gobiiformes > Gobiidae > Periophthalmus > Periophthalmus magnuspinnatus. Next base: position 29,140,608 of record NC_047126.1, read on the forward strand.
TTGCTTGTTTAGGTAACATTGACCGGGAGATACTCGCTCAACTGCATCTGAAGCATCCCGGGGTGCTGGTGGATAATGAAGTAGTGGAGCCCAGCAGCCAGCAGCTCCAGAAATACAGAGGTGAAGACCCTAACCCTAATCTCAACATTTACCCCAAATCTAATCCCAAACCTAACCCCAACCCAAATCGCAACGCCAACCCCAACCTGAACCTCACTATCTTCAAAGGAATGGTTGTTGGCTTTGAGATAGAGATGTACGGTGAACTGGGGTCCAGAGGAGCTCTCATGCCAGTGTTGGTACAATCTGTTATGGAGTGACTGTTTGTAGGTTTGACATAGGAAATTCAAACTGTCTGAAAATCCTCTGAGGTTTGTTTAAGGAATAGTTACACCTTTCCTTCTATGTTCAGATTCTCTGTTGTCCCGTTTTTTAGTTCTCTTAGGTCTCTTGTAGGCCCATTTTGGATATCCACAGGCAGAGAGGGCTTTCTCCACGTGTTGTTCCTCTTTCACTTTTCCCTCTGTGTTTGTGGGCATCACTTGAGCTCTGTGTTGTAGAGTACGGATCACTCCAAGTTTGTGCTGCAGTGGATGGTGTGAATCAAACAGCAGGTATTGGTCAGTGTGTGTGGGTTTCCTGAAGACTTCTACCTGAATACACCGGTCCTCTGCTATTGTTACTGCATAATCTAAGAAGGCCAGGTCTGTGAGAGCCAGAAATCTTGCTTGTTTGTAGGTGACCAAATACTTATTTTACTGAGGAATTTACCAATTGATTCATTAAAAATCCTACAATGTGATTTCTGGATTCTTTCCCTCCATTCTGTCTCTCATAGTTGAAGTGTATCTATGATGAAAATTACCGGCCTCGCACACAAACTTGCACAATTGATGGCTGACTTTTTTTTTTTTTGACAGAACATTAGAGTCAATGCTACATACAATGGGTCAGAGGGGTACTCCTTTTTTGTGGATTTTGGGGAGGCCACAGATACTATGATTTTCATCTTGTACCCACTAGTAGGGTTTCATTTCTCGGTCTATTTTAAACCTACAAACACTTTAGAACAGAAACTGGTTCACCCAAAGGACACAGAATAATGATAGTGTTAACTACATTTTAGTGAAATGGGTTGTATAAACTCTCTTATGCACATTAAATGCCTGTTGGTGTTATGCAGAGTTGGTCAGTCAGGAGCCGAATTTGGATTTTGTTAACTTTACCTGGAATGAGATGACAACCACTGAGTTTGAGGAGCACTGGAGACAGAAGAATATCACCAAGAAGGCCGATTTCATCCACATGGTCCAGGTCTGTGAGCATGCCACGTACGTTAGATCTTCTAAAGAGACAAAGGGAATTGGAGTTTATACGTTTTTCTTCTCACTACCTTTTGAGCGAAGTGGTAAAATCACATTCAAAATCATCAGGAAAATATATTAAGGATTCATTGTGGATGCTAAAGCGTCTGTATCTGATTTCAAACCATGAGTCAGAAACATGTTTGAGTTTGAACTTTTAGTCCCGCCCCCTCACTTAGAACAAGTCCAAAATAATGAGCAGCAGTTATGAGAGAGAGGCCACAATTTTCATTAGAAAGTGAATTGGAGCCAGAGTCAATGGAGTCGGAAGTGGGCCCATGCTCACTTTCTGTTTGGAATGTGGCTAGCAGGTTAGCTATGTCCATTTATATGTAAATAAGGTATTGGGGTTTTTTTTTGTTTTTTGTTTTTTTGTTGCAGTACTTTTGAGTATTGTAAATGAAAGGTGAATATCCGGACTACTGTCCAGCATTATAACCAGGTGCTCCATGAGTGACCAGTGCCTTGTCTGTGCTAAATCCACAGGTGTTGTACTATGTGGAGGACGCTGAGGCCACCATCAGCTTCTTTCACAGTCTCCTCAACAAGAATGGAAAGCTGCTGATTATAATAGGAGCAGGTAAGTAAATATGTCATGTCTTCTCTTCTACTGTCTCCCAGGAAGTAGGGGGTGGGACATGTGCCAAAAAGTCAATATCACAATTTGTGCCAGAGCACACTTTTGATTTGATCATGATAAGGCAAAGCTCTCGATTTGCCGGTCACTCTATTTTCCTGTCCTCACCTATGGTCATGAGCTTTGGGCAATGATCAGCTCGTTGCAGATACAAGCAGCTGAAATGGGCTTCCTCCGCAGGGTGGGTGGGTTCTCCCTTAGAGGTAGGGTGAGGTGCTCGGTCTCATGGGAGGAGCTCGGAGTAGAGCAGCTGCTCCTTCATGTTGAGAGGAGCCAGCTGAGGGAGGTGTTACAGGCATGTAACACCAAGAGGAGACCCAGGACACGCTGGAGGGACTATGTCTCTTGGCTGGCCTGGGAACACCTTATGGTCCCACTGGAGGAGCTGGAAGACGTGTCTGGGATGTGGGAACTCTGGGAGTCCCTGTTTAGACTGCTGCCCCCGCAACCCGGCCCCAGATAAGCGGAAGAAAATGGATGGATGGGGCTTCCCATAGTCTCAAATGTTGGGAAACCTATAAGGAGTAATTAAAGGTTGAAAACCTGACCAATCTTCTGGTCACATGTTCCAGGCCAAACTCAGCTTTTGAGGTTGTTACATTATTTTACCCACAAAACAACATCATACATTCATCTGTTTGTGTATTTCAGATGATTGTCCTCAGTTCATCATTTCCAAAACTTTCCAACACCAGCTGGATGCGAAATGGCATCCTTCTAAGACTGTGTCCCCAGCAGTCATTAAGAGTCTGTTGAACGCCCGTGGGATCCCTTTTAAAACTTACAAGCTGCAGTCTAGAGTCAACGTCACTCCATGTTTCACTGAAGGAGACGAGACCGGAGAGCTACTGTTGGATTTTCTCACTCATGTGCAGGGCTTCAGTGAAATGGCCTCGCCTGAGCTCAGACAGGAGGTGCTGACGGTGCTCCGAGGCTGCAGTGTAGTGCAGAATGGAAGAGTCATGGCTAATGATTACATCAATGCCATAGTAATAAATTCATTGGCTTAAGTTTAGGAAAAATTCAATTCTGCCTCTCTTTAATAAAAAAGGAAGGTGTCACAGTGTCCTTATGTCCTTTTTGACAAGTTATGATTTACCACTCAAGAATCTAATTACCTGAATTCATATTGTTATAAATTAGAAAACTTTTATTTGTCCCATAATGTGCAACAGCAGGTGAACAGAGATGTCTAATCAAAAATCTACTTTTAGTTTTCTGTTTTATTTTAGAGGCAAGTTATTACAGAGAAATAGTTAAGTGATTGATCAGAAGGTAATGAAGATTTCTTGTGTTTAAGAATGCTTCAATAAAAAGACATGACAACAGAAAAGACAGAAATGTGCTTCCAAGAGTGCTGCATCCAGAGTTTTCAGTTTCTCTTGGAGCACTCTGCAGAGCACCAGACCATCTTGCACTACCTCAGGGTTAATCATAAACCCAGGATCAAGTCATTATTCAGAAGTAATTTGATTTCAGCAATGTTAAATGAGTATTTCTGTTTACTACTACACTCTTTAAACATAGTTAATGATCCATGGTGTATGACACCATGGATCATTATGTTATATGGACATTTTAAATCACAATATTCATCTAAAACTACTCAGAAAGAAAAACAGTTTGGTGACGTCTGTGTTAGAAAACAGCATTGTCCAATGGGAGCTGACATCACTGTGAACGTCATCACAACAAAGAGCCGTGGAGCTGTCAGCCGCTCCTATGGATACCTGCACATCACACTAGCAAGCGAGTTAACTAGCACGCTTTTTTTTTTTTTTTTTCCATTTGTACTAAAATGACAATGCAACACTGTCAAATCCTAGGTGTATCACTGATGAAAACATTGGGGAAAGAAGCACAGAGCAGTGGATGCATACCAGGTGGCAGTGAAAACAGGGGCGAGTACAAGAGTACAAAGATTACTCTAACATGCATGAATTATGCTACATACAACTTTGAAAGGTTAAAAGAGAAGGGAAACACTATAACATATTTTAAAAGCTCTAAAAAGTCAATTTTGCAGAATAGGTTAAGCATTTGTGATGGCACCTGAAGTTCAAGCTATGCACTGTCTCATAGTATGAATATTAAGCATCTACTAAATATCTTGGTAATGAATTCATTGTAATTTTGATATTGTTTTGATGTTGTCTGCAAGCACATATGTGCGAGAACTTTGATCTGACAAGACAACACAAAAACATAATCATAAAGACAAGCTCTATTAAACTAATGTCATACACTGTAGGAAAAAACATGTTAAATTTAGAGAGTCAATATGAAACCTCTTCTGGAGTTAAATGGACATAAATGTGAGGAAATCGTTTTTCATCTTGCAGCATTTTCATATATAAACAAGGCTGTTTATTTGCACAAATACTTAAACCTGCACATGAAATTGAATGTCAGATATAACTTCCTTGCTTCATTGAAATAGCCCAAGAGTTCTAACAAGAAGCATGAGGGGAAGTTTATTTACCATCAGTATGAGTCCCGGGACCCAGAGACATGAACATGCAAGACCCTGGGATAGGGCTGTCCATACAGGTCTAGCCTGGCTTTGCTTTTGTTGTTTATTTTTTCAAATAATTTTCCCCTGAATTCTTCCCCAAATTTGACCCCCTGAACATCATTCAAAAGTCAGTATTATTTGATAAAACGTTCAAATTTGGAGGAAAATTATTTCAGGTTTGTGAAATATTAAAAAAGTGCTCGACGGTGCTCCCTGTGGGAATGAAAAAAAGAAGAGTGAACACATCTTCCACGTCATGCTGAAATTCTCATCTCCAACTGTGCAGCTGTGACATGTGTTAGAAATGTCTTAAGGATGTTTTTGGTGTAAGATTGAATAGCAGTAGAGTAGAGTAGAGTAGTTGTAGAGTAGTAATGTATAAAGTGATCCCTCATTTATCGCGGGGGTTACGTTCTAAAAATAACCCGCAATAGGTGAAATCCACTAAGTATCAGCTTTATTTTTTACAATTATTCTTTATGTTTTTTGCTGTAAAACCCCTCACCACACATTTTATACACTTTTCTTAGACAGGCATTAACATTTTCTCACATTTCTCTCATGTTTAATTAATTAATAGTGACTCACATGTATTTCACAGTTCTTCTATATTCTATAGAATATACAGGGGCACGGCCGAGGGAGGAGAGACAGGCTCTTTGTGATGCAGTGTACAAGGGGAGGTCTCTTGCGGCCGCTGGGTACATACTTAAGTGCTGCATACAGTTTTAAGGACGACCTTCTGTGCTTGTGTCTGCTATGTAGTTATAATCTATGGCACTCACGGATCATTACGCTATAATCTGCACATTTTAAAACGCAATATTCATCTAAATCTATTTAAGAAAAGAGACAAGTCCGCTGACATCTGTATTAGAAAACAGAGCGGTGGGCGGAGTCTTGAAAATAAGATTAAATATTCCTCAAACATGCACAAATCACTCCAAATACAAATTCTGAGTAAATAGTGAAGAGAAACGACTACAACATGTTTAAACGCTCCAAAAAAATTTATTTTGCATAGTGGATGTGCTTTAATGAAACATTTTTGATGACATGTTACTCCACACTTGGACTTGCTGGCCTCGCTGATCCAAGTTCTTCTCCAAGTACTTTGTCAGTATGAGTATAATGGTGAGGTGTCGCTATAGCTGAGGTAGGCTAAGTGCAAAAAAAAAAGCCATGCAAGCCTTTAATGTTGCTCCAATTTAGCTTCCCCTGGTTTCCACGGCGATCAACAGGTCGCCACCGCACTTTAATAGCCAAAAGTCTTTTCCCCGCTTCATCCACACTCACCTTTTTATGGAGACGAGCTACCTTTGAACGAAGCAAGTGTATACAATAAATGGAATAATTCATGATTGGGTCATTAAAATTGAAAACTTTCTTTCCGCGTACTTGGGATGTGTTTTGAAAGTATACATAATGGACACCGCATGTTCAGAACTTTTTCCAAACCTCCTCTAGCGACAGTGGGAGATGCGGTCCCCCTTGTGTTCAGGAGGAGAGATGCGGATAATTATATGTGCAGCGCTGCATCATTAGCATGGAGCGAGAAAGAAAGAGGGAAAGAGACAGAGAGACAGAGAGAAGGTAGAGAGAGAGGGGGAGGAAGGGAGAGAAAGACAGGAGAGAGAGAGAGGGAGGGAGGGAAAGACAGGAGAGAGAGGGAGGGGGATGGCGAAAGGGAGAGAAAGACAGGAGAAAAAGAGGTGGGGAGACAGAGAGGAGAGAGAAGGCAGGAAGAAGGGAGAGACAGAGGGTGGGAGAGAGACAGAGAGAAGAGGGGGTAGAGAGGAGAGAGAGAGACAGAGGAGGGAGAAAGGAGGAGGGAAAAAGAGTGACAAAGAGGAGAGGGAGGGTGGGAGGAAGAGAGAGACAGAGAGGAGAAAGAGAGAAGAGGGGGGAAGAGAGGAGAGGGAGGGAGAGACAGAGAGAAAAGAGAGAGACAGAGAGAAGAGAGGGGCAGTGAGGAGAGAGAGGGAGAGACAAGAGAGAAGAGAGAGACAGTGGGAGGGAAAGAGACAGAGAAGAGGGGGATGCAGAGAGGAGGGGGGGCAGAGAGGAGAAAGAGAGACAGAGGGAGAGAGCCAGAGAGAAGAGGGATGCAGCGAGGAGAGGGAGGGAGAGACAGAGAGGATAGAGAGACAGAGTAGAGAGAGGGTGGGAGGAAGGAAGAGACAGAAAGGAGAGGGAGGGTGGGAGGAAGAGAGAGACAGAGAGGAGAGGGAGGGAGGGAGGGAGGGAGGGAGGGAGGGGGAAAGGGAGACAGGAGAGAGCGGAGGAGGGAAAAAGAGAGAAAGAGAGGAGAAACAGGGTGGGAGGAAGGGAGAGAGAGGGACATTGAGGAAAAGGGAAAAAGAGAGGAGAAGGGAAAAAGAGAGACAAGAGACGGGGAGAAAGAGAGGAGGATAGAAAAGAGAGACAGGGTGGGAGGAGGGGAGAGGCAGAGAGAAGGGGAGGAGGGACAGCGAGAGATGAGAGGAGAAAAAAGAAAAAAGAGAGAGAGGGTAGGAGGAAGGAAGGGGAAGAGAAAGACACAGAGAGGAGGGAGAGGCAGAAAAGAGGAGGGGGAGGGAAAAAGGGAGAGGGTGGGAGGAAGAGAAAGACAGAGTGCCAGAACACTGAAAGGCATCATTATTTTTAAATACGAATCAATAAAGAAAAGAAAACTTTACAAATTCATAACAAAAAGTAGATTGTCTGTATGACCAGTGTCTCTGAGGTTTGAAGATTGAAGATCATTTTGATTTCATTTGATAGAATAATACATGTTGTAAATATAAATGACAGTTTTACAACAATCAAGAAGCAGTTTGTGAAGAAAAGTTGAAACATACGTTGAAAATCGCAGGAAGCGGAGAGTTATATTTCAGCGAGTTCAACATTGACCAGGGAGAATTCAGAATACAAAAGTCAGGCAAGATTTACACAGAAGAAACACACGCACAACATGATTTCAACAAAATAAAAATCATTTATGAATTCCCCAGTGTGATGTCATTATTTCCCATCAGGAAGACAAATTTTAAACCTAAAAAACTGACAAACGGAGAAAAAAATTTGCCATTTTTTAGCTGAATTGTAAAATATAATGATCTGGATTATGTCTTAGTAAAATGAGTAATCTAACCTGTCATCGGCACTTTAATTCTAAACTTAGACTGAACGTTTTCAATAATCACTCCACATCAATCCGTGCCAAAGTTTTCTTTTAAAACACGTCTATGAAAGACTTAAATCCGCGTCGACTCCTGTGCCACGCCAGGCTTCATGTCTCCTACAACAAAACAACAAACGATTAAACTACTCCACATTCTGCATTATTTCATCAACGCTTTTCAACATTTGAGTCCACGCCTGTCACGACCCCACGAACGGCACAGCTCCAAACAAAGGCAAAGCTCAAACCGTGGAAACCGTCCAAGTATCCCAATGACACAGATACAAACGTCCCAACCCACTTCTAAACTGTCTCAATTATTCATTCTTCTGAAATGTTTGTCTGGAACGGCAGCGCTCAGTTTCCTCCGGTGACGTCTTCAGCCCCTGTGTCGATCTCTCCTGTGACACGGCTTGCGGAGGAATCCATCTGCCTCTTGATATTTTGGAGAAGGATTGGTTTGTCCTAAGACATGAGACCATTTGTAAACCAGAAAATGGGGATAAATAATAAATAGTGTATGGCAGCGTCAAAAGGAGAGGAAACCGGAGCTCGAGACAGAACAGTTTAAGAGGATAAGTTTGAACTGAATTATAATAAACACGAAGGTTATGTTAAGTATGAAAAATGTAAGATTTCTTTACATTTGATTAAGCTTTTAAATCATATTCATACAAACACTTAACAATATAAATCTGTAATGGAACAAGACATTATTAAAGACGCGGTTTCCTTTATTTTTAATATGACAAATGTTATAATATATTTATTCTATGTGAAATGAATGGCTGCTATAGAGTGAACAGAGCCTTTGTTTTATAATGGAATGTTTTATCTGTACTATACAGTCTTATACCAATGACATTTATGTAAAAAGTTGATATTGTTTACATTTAATATGCTCTTTAATACGTTAAGATAATTAGGCCTTGAAATCCAAACATCTGTAACTGTAATCTGCGTTTTAGCTGGAAGACAAAAAGATAATTCCATATCGTGGTTGCTTAATGGGAGCACTGGAGACGCTTGTACTGTTTTACAAAATGGTTACAGCCTTTTATTTTTTCAATTCAGTTCAATCACTTGATTTATCCCCCAGAGGCTATTCAAAGGCGAGTAGCAGAGTTACATAATAAAGGTATACAGTTGTCCCTCATGCATGGATACAACAGAGTTCAGGTTAAAGTGCTGAGATGGTGCTGAGGTTCCTGGGGGTCACCCATTTCTTTCTTGTCTTTTTTCCTTCAACTGAATAGGAAGCATAAACAAGGCATTTGATTTGTGTCCGGATGGAAGATATTGGTTGGACTTGATAAGTTTTCTTCTTCCCACTCCTTTTCGAGCTCGTATAAGAACAGCTTATGAGATGTGATTTTGGTGTATCTGTGCTTGAAATAAATAAATAAATGAATGAATGAATAAATTTAAAAAAATCTATAAATAAAATATGAAATGAAAATAAAAAAAATAAAATAATACAATATAAGAAATAATAATGACTAAAATAAAATATAAAAGTCAAAGGTCATCATCATGTTTGTACTCACATCACCTTCATTTCGACCTAAGTCATCATATTGTCTTAATTAGATTTTTAAAGTTAGCTCGTAGCATTTTCATATTGTCATTTCTTCGTCTTAATTTCTGTTGTATTTTTTTATATGACTCACAATATTTATGAATCAGCCTATTAGCAGAAGATGGTTTTATTTTAATCCTCTTGAATGTTATAATTATTTTAAATTTATCTTCCAGTGTAACATTTTTCACACCACGTTACCGTAACACCTTTTCTTCCTGAGTCACATACTACACTGTAAATGCTTTATGCTTTAAAGACTCTCTCCGCTTTAAGTCAGACTGAGTGACCTGTCCAGACCCATTCCCCTGGGCCTTGTTTGAACACTTCTGACGCCGCGTGCATGCTAGCTCTCATCCATAATTTGTACACAGCCCGTCGTCTGATCCTCCTTTTAGCGCTGGTGCTCATTCACATCTAGCGAGTGCGCGGCTACTTGAATAAAAGATCAGTGACGCTAAAGACTTCCCCTTTTAAAACAACACTCATCCCCCTTTAATTTTAATGATACATTTCCATTCCGGCGCCCTTTGTAATTCAGTTCACGCAATCGAAATGAATGTGAATAGTCTGATTTGTAAATATATGTTAATTAACCTCCTTTAGCTCGTAAAAGAAGTAGAACTCGGTGCGATTTACCTGTAAGGCACGACCTGGCTGCTAATGCTAAATAAAAACATACTTTTTTTCTGCGCACTCAGTTGTTTTAAACCAGGCGCGCTGCTTAATTACGTTGTCGTTAGTTTGCGGCGCGGCTAATAATGGCTAGGGGACATTTGGCTTTTACGATGCCTTAGTGTGTAAAAGAAAAAAGAAAAAATTGCCCCATAAAAAAATCTCTCTTTAATTTAAGGAGAGATTAATAAAGCAGTTGCTGGACGTGCAGTTTGTTCTCCCTAAGGTTGTATTAATAATCCGCGATCCGGGGTTTAGCCGCCCTAGCCCAAGACCTGCGAAACTTAAAAAGATCGACTTAAAGAGGCTGATGTGGGCCTGTTACTCGTCCTGTTTAATTTACCGTAGCTTCTCATGTTGGTGGAAATTAATATATTCATCAGTATTTATTAGCACAAGTGGACGCGCCTATTTTAGTTTTTTTTGTCTTTTTTTACATGCATTTTTTTCTTTCTTTCTTTCTTTCTATTGTTTGCACTGGATTCCTGTGAATAAAAAAAGCAAAGTACAGCAGAATTTGTGGTTTAACACACTTCAAAACTGAATGGGGAGAAATTTATATATTTAGTTTTTACTTGACAGTTTAATTGTACTGTATTTTTGTATCATTTTTTTTAATCATTCTCTTTTTTTTCTTTTTCTTTCCCAAACATATAAGCTCGGTTGAAGATCACAACTTCTTCGACATCACACTCACTACCACTTTTGCAATAAATAATACAGAAATACTCATAGATAATTGTTAAATTTATGGCACAAAAACATCATAAAACAATTTGTAATGCGCATTTTGAATTGTGGCACAAGTAACGGGACAGGCAAACGCACAAAAATCGCCGTTGGAACTTTTAATTTGCTTGTTTCAGGTGGATTTTGGTTTGAGCGCACTGTTAATGCGAATTTTGGAAGGTGGAAACATATTTAGTTATTAAGTGAATATAAAAACCACGTGACCGTCGGACGACAAACCTGCACGTGACCGGCGTGGACACAGGTGATGAACAAAGCCAGAATAATCCCATCATGCTGTGGGTTGTTTGCACCAAAATCCTGTAGAGGGAGCACATCTAGACTAACGCTAACTATCGCTGCACGCGCGCAATACGTGAGGTTCAAGCTAAACACGAAAGATATTGGACAACTAAAACGTGCCCAAAGACAAGTAACGGCACTTCAGAGGTCGTTGTTTTTCAGTGTCAGTGAAGTAGTTTGACAAAGACTGAGTGAGCAGACATTAGCTTTGTAGTAAAACATGTCTACAGTGGTCCCTCGTTTATCGCGGGGGTTACGTTCAAAAAATAACCCGCAAAAGGCAAAATCCGCGAAGTTGTCAGCTTTATTTTTTACAATCATTCTATATGTTTTGCAGCTGTAAAACCTCTCACCACACACTTTATACACTTTTTCTATAAAGTGTAAACGGAGGAGTTTGATTGACAACGGTCTACAGTCCCTTAGCCAATCAGGACGCAGAACACAATGCACGTTCATACAGTGTAAAAAAGCATGTAAAATTGCGCTAAGCGAGGCCACGAAAGGTGAACCGTGATATAGCGAGGGACAACTGTACAGCATTATATTACAGTTTAAACAATATGCTAAGTTTTAGACACAACACAAATGTGTGGAGCAAACGGCTAAATAACAGAAAGTGCATCTCTAACAAAGACAAATAAAACAGACTCTACACGGTGCGCCCTCTGCAGGATTAGCGGTGTCATGACAGAAAGCAGACAGATGGAGCACGCGACCAGGTGACCAATACGAGTGCTCCTTAGATGGAAACGGGGATAAAGTCGCATTTATCATGACCTTTTCTAATGCGAATTTTGGAAATATGAGTGGAAATGCAGTTATTTTGTCTTTCTAAAAGCTGTCTTATGGCTTATATTGCATTGCGTTTTGGCCTTGATCTCAACATTTAAATTGACCGTGACACAAAATATATACGATTGGATTTTATTGCCCCTATGGGAAATTTATGTGTGGTTATCTAAGGCAACAGTGTCAGTAATTACACAAGGCACACGGGTCAATTAATATACAATATAAACTATACAATGACATGGAACGACCATAAAACATAATTGATATTAGTCTGTGTGTAATAATGTGCTATTATGTATGGACTGATAATGTGTGAATATTACAGACCATTTACAAATATTACAGGATATCTTTCAGAAGAAGTGACACTGACAGTACTATTGTATGCAAACTCAGGGAATTATTTTTTTAATTTCGAGAACCCACAGCTAATGGATAGTCCGTGCTCTTAGTCCCTTCTCTCTCATAACAGATGTAGACCACCACACAGCTGCCCGTGATAGTGCAAGGCGGTTGTTTCCACATGGTTCTCACCCAACAGCGTATCTGATGAATGTGGATGACTTTGATTTGTGTGCCTGGTACTTTCATCATCTTGACTGCTGTACGATAAAATCATTGAGTCTCGACACAAACAGCTGTTTTAACACTTTGCTGTGTGGAGTGAAAGGTTCTGAACTTGAAGAAATGAAACACAAGTTATATCTGATTGTCGTCGTGTGCAGAAGTGCGTCTGGTTGTATAAATAATATGACAGGACAATGCCTGTAGGCGACTGTTACTCTTATAGGTGTGGTCCATTATTACATGTCTGTGACTGTGAGTCATCACACTTATATAGAAAAAAAGCCCATATATAATTTTGCATGGGCCCTGATAAAAGTAGAAATGGTCCTGTTGATGGCACATAACACTTCTGTGTGTATTCAATATATGGCTAACTTCAGGTAGATTCAGTTTATCTGTAGTTGGAGTAACTTGTACATAGTAAATTCTCCAGGAGGCCAACTCCAAAGATCTGAGCCCCTGTCCTACATATATGATAAATAAAGTCTTAAGCTGCCACACAGAAATGTAAAGATGCTTTATCGCTCATAAAATGACACAGGTCTACTGATGGAATGAAATATTAGCAAAAACTATAAATAAGAATCAGAAATTTTGACTGTTCTGTAGAATTGAATTGGTGGATTAAAAAACCTTCAGTATCTTATATATATATATAAAAAATAAAAATTTAAAAAAAAGTTAATAAATAAATGAAATATCACAGACATACATTTAAACCCGTAAAACCCTTATAACACTTACATCATTATAAAGCCATTACTGTTCCACACTTTAAGTGTCAGTTTCATGACTGCCTCGTGTTTAGTTTGTATTTGCTGTCGTGGAGCATAGAGCGTGTTCTTGTGTTTACATGTTGTACATATCTGTACATGTGACTACACTTGATTATAGTGATGACAGTGATGCTAATGCATAGTAACAGAGCGTTAATGAAATTCCACAGTCTTGTGCCCTGATGTCAGGTTTGACTCCATGATGTGCTCCTCTTCTCTCTTCGTCTATTCCCTGGACAAAAAAGCCAAAGATCTAAAACCTTTTCTTTTCCACAGAATTTACATCTGCCGCTCATTTCTGCTGCTTTTTCTCACCCAGAGAATTCTAATGAAGGGCAGAGAGGGGTACCTACTGGGAAACAGGACCTGCAGACAGGAGAGGATGCAGCCACGAATGGCGAGAAATTTCCATAAAAGTACAATCAGGTTGGAATTTTAAAAGTGAATGTTTAAGTAGTCTAAGAGATGTGCTTTGATTCACGCTCTGATCAAACCCAAGACGTCTCATTCAGAGGATAATGATTTTTGCCTGTAATTTCTGCCTGTGTCTCTGGATGTGTGAGCTTACAGGTAGTGCAAAGCCCACTGGTATTGTTCTCCCTGCAGTGGTGCAGCGTGGAGCCTTTCTTCTGCCGCATTAGACACAGCCAAAAAGAATGCCAAATGGAGATGTGCCGCGTTAATAGAGCCTCGCTACAGAGTCAAGAACCACGGAAAGTCCAGCTCATGTCCCCACAAATGCACACGTTCAAGTAAATAAGTATGAATAGTTTTATTCTTTGAAATTCGTACTTGTGAATATCTTTTGAAACATTAAGGTCATCTGAACATGACTGAATAATGCTGTGTGTAAATGACCTTCATTCTCACCCGTTCATCTTTTACCAAGACATTTGTGATTTAACACATTGTGATGGTGTTTTTCAAACATATTCACTTCTATTATTACTATTACTTGGTGTTCATACCTGGAGGAAAGTTCTGCATGGTAAGTAGTGCTGGACGATAGATGTGTGTCATCGATAAAAAACGATAAAGTAAAACTGATACATTTTAAATGAACCAGGTTTTAAAATATAAAACTTGTTTTGAATTTGTTTGTTTTAGTTTATAGGTGTGCATGTGACTAAAGTAGACCATATAATAAACAGAAAGCTTTAAGAAAATATGACATTTACAAATATGAAGTAACAGTACTGGGTTGTGGCCTGTTCATAAGCTCAGTATAATTGAATTATACTCTCCATGTGTCCTGGTAACGTTTTACAAAGGCCTACCTGAATTCTTCTTGCCACATTGTAATAGTGTTTTATTTTATTATTTACTTTATTATTAACAATATGCTTCAGATAATTGTCTCTGTGTGTTTCATGCTCTGTGCAGCACAGAGGGAAAGGGGCGGGGCCTGCAGCACATGACTGCTCCTTTAACATGATTCTGAGTGACACGAGCTCAGAGCAGCCGTGTGTTCTGTGAATACAGACGTGAATAAAGTTATCAGAGGGACGCAGTCTCGTACAAAGTCTGTCTGCACTGGGCTGTTAGGTAAACATGTTTGTGTGACACGCGTGTTTCATCTGCACACACGGTCACAGCAGCAACTATATCCTCGCATTGTCCTGTCAGTCCTACAGCAGCTATGTCTGTCCCAGTCTCTGCCCATCTGGGCTGTTTGTGTTTTAACTCTGCAGTGCGGTGAAATCTTTGACCTGCCTTAAATGTGAGAAGTCTGTATCTCCTGTCCCGTGTCGTGCGGCTGGTACAAAGCGGTTTCTCTGAAATCCATTTCCTTCAAACGTACATGTAAACACATGACCTCTGCCTCTGTTAGTGCAGACAGTGTGTTAGCGCAGACATAGTTAGCGTAGACATAGACTTAGAGCAGACATCATGTTGGCGCAGACATAGTGATGACGCAGATGTAGTGTTGGTGCAGACGTTGTGTTGGCGCAGACATAGTGATGACGCAGACATAGAGTTAGCGCAGACAGAATTAGCGCAGACATTGTGTTAGCACATACATTCTGACAGCGCAGACATTGTGTTAGCGCAGACATTGTGTCAGCGCTGAGTTAGAGCAGACATAAAGTTAGCGCAGACATTGTGTTAGCGCAGACATTGTGTCAGCGCAGACACTGTGTTCATGCAGACACTGTGTTAGCGCAGATGTTGTATTAGAGCAGACACAGTGTTAGTGCAGACGTTGTGTTAGCGTGTATGAGTATGACTGTTCTGTACATAGCCACATTACTGCACTACAGGCCTATACTATCATTGGACTTCTCCACAGTAGTTGAACTAAAGCAGAGGAAACTTTGTCTCTGAGGTTTTGTGGTGCACGTAGTGAGGCCCTATACATTTTTACTTAAAATATGATCTGTCAGACATGTGTGTTTTTGCTGCCAGCCATTACTCTTTCATGGACCCTTTTTGGAGAGAAGGTTCCTGACCAATTATTTTCAGACAGATGTAGGGATGCAGAATGACTAGAAGCATCAGGTTTTTTTCCACACCATGCCTAAGGTAAGGGGAGAATGGCCAGAGGCTACGGCAACCCTCTAGGGACACGCCAGGCTTCTAAACTGCAAAACTGACATCTCTCATCCATTACGTTAGCTAAGTAAAGCTTTAAAAACCTTGACAGTCCTGCACAAACCTGTATATGTTTAGCATTTGATGAATCCGCAGTCATTTTTGAACTATTGAACGCGTATAATCCAATGAATAATCACATATCCAAGGATGAAAACCACAGCCAAACTTAGCGCTTCTTGGAGTGTTCATATATCTTTCATACCTAATATAACTTTTATGTAGTACAACTTTACCAAATCAATACTTCCTGCACTTTCAGGATGAGAAGTATTTAATTATATCGAAATGCCCTTCCGTTATGAGCGACTTTTCACCGGGGCAGACCTTCAAAAGGCTTGTTTGTGGGTGGTAAAGATTAAAGACGGTGTACCAGATTTTTACTGTCTTAAAAGGTTAAAAAATGATTCACAGTGATCCAAAGTTACTCCTTACTTACTTAATGCATTCTGAATATCCTAAGTACTCACAGTGATGAGTTTACAAGCACGTTTTCCAACTCTCAGAGACCAGAGCAGGGTTTTGCCGTAATACGAAAGCTTAAGCATGCTAACACGCACTTCCTGATAATAAAACACTTTCTAATTAGATGCAAACAGCACGCAACAAACTTATTTTGGCCTCAAGAGCTGCTTATACAATATGACTGTGCTTAGGGAAAAATTGGGTACAAACATGGCGTTTAACAACTAGAAAAAGGCAAAGTGCAGAGCTTGCCTTGATGGTTGATTTTTGCAGAGGGAAAAGCCTTCCAGGGAGCCTCCAGATATGTCCCGTTGGGGGCAGGAGGCAGGCGCAGTTCTCCAGGACAAGGTCAGTGTGTTCGAATGCTGTCACCTCCACTTAGAGCAGCCACAACATGGACAGGTCCCAGTAGGCCCCCCAAACTGCCCTTCAGTCACTGCGTCCTGAGGTAGATGTGAGTGGATGAAGAACTGGTGCAATTAGTTGAGGGTTTTTTTTTTTTGTTTTTTTTTTTTGCATTTCTGGAATCTATATACATACATGGAGTCAATATTCTTAAGTATATACAAAAATGCATGCATGGTAATCATAAATGTTGCAAATATTTATTCTGTCAGATAATGTTTGTGACTACATTGCAATAAAATAGATTTCTTGGGGATTTTTTTTTAGCATAATTAAAAATCTAAACAATTAATGCTTTATATTTGTATCTATAATTTACTGCTTTATATTTGTCTCTATAATTTACATAATTTAGCCGAGAGACATAGTCCGTCGGCGTTCCCAGGCCAGCCGACTGACTATGTGTCTTGGCTGACCTGGGAACGCCTTGAGGTCCTACGCGGAGGAGCTGGAGGATGTGTCTGGGGTGAGGGAAATCTGGGAGTCCCTGTTTAGGCCCTGGATAAACAAAAGAAAATGGATTGATTTTCCAGCTTTGACAAAGAGTTGTGAAAACTGGACAAAAAGTTGTAGTAGTAAAGACGTTTCGCTGCTCATCTTCAGTTCTGGTCAGATTACTGCTGGACACTGTCTTACAGCTGAAGAACTGAAGAAACGGCTTGGATGAGCAGTGAAACGTCTTCACTCCTACAACTTTTTGTCCAGTTGACAGATTAGAATTTTTCTTTTACTGTGGATCATACCTGGACGACTGAGGGATTACACAGACAACATATTATTCAGATGGCCTCCAGTTGCTGATTGCAGAGTGAAGGAATTGAGCAAAAAAGATAATGCCTGATCTCGTTAGAGCTCAGAAACGATGCAAGTTTAGAACTGGTCGCTCTATAGCACATGTGTCAAACTCAAGGCCCGGGGGCCAAATACGGGCCGCATAAAATGACATGGCGGGCCGCAACAAGGTAAATTTAAATGTAAGACTGTCTTCAAATGTCAGTTTATCAGGAGTTACGTAGTTACACAGACATTTTTTATATGTTTGCAAATTTGAGACGAACCATTTTGCTGATGTGGCCCTCAGTGAAATTGAGTTTGAGACCCCTGTTCTATAGTGTGTGTTGTTGTTGTTGTGTCCTTAGGCAAGATGCTTCACCTGCCTTTTTCATTTATCTGCATTTATACAGAGGGAGTCCAAAGAGCGCACTCAGACTCTCCTTTTCAGACATAGACTATAATGTGAGCGAGTATCTGGTGGTGCTCAGAGGGGTTGATGGCACAGATCGGCAGCCTCGCTTCTGTCAGTTTACACCAAGGCAAAGCAAGTATTTGTATGGTATAATGTGTACAAAAATAAACATTAAAAGAGACGAGTGCAGAATAAAAACCTTTCAGTCATATGCACAGCTAAACACAACCACCAATGCAATGTTAAGAGTCTTTGAGTGTCCAAAAAGTGCTATCATATATATAAACTGATTGCATTACTATTATTCAGGTTCATATGACACCAGTGCAACATGATCTGCTTTAAAGCTCAAAAAGTAATGTTGTGTGAATGTGTATGTGCAAGGTCTTAAAATACAACCTGAAGACAAAAAAATAAAAAAATGAAAAATTGAAAACCATACCATCTTACATCAAAGATTTACAGCCTTTCCAATGATCGGTCCATATCGGCCTAAGATCTGTTTTCCAGGGTCAGATGTGAATGGATTCATGGTTGGTGCTACATCAAAGAAGGTCGATATTTTAAGGTCATTTTGAGATCTGGTTTGTCATTATGCCTGTATTAATAATTCACGCCATGCTAAGGTGCAAACTACATGTCTGAACTCTGACTAAAGCGGGACAATGCGCTTTCTCAAAGGAAGGTGTGAAGAAACAAGATTTTCTGGCCCAAATTATATATTTTAAGCTACTTTAAGATATGCCTGATCTCATTAAAAGCCGTATAAAAAGCAAAATAATAAATAGATTTGAGCAATATAAATATTGAACCAATGCTCAGGAGACTTCTTCTAGTCAATACTGCAGCTGCCTTTAGGGTCCACCACGAATGATGATCTTCTTAGTATAAAGGACATAACCTTTCATAAATACTTAACACACTGGATTTAAAAGACATTTAATTAACAGTGAATCTTTGATAGCGCGCATAATCAAGTCTTTAACCATGGGGGTTGTGGGTTAAGTTCTCCCGTTTAGTAATTTTCCATAAATATACAAAGCAAGATACAAAAGAATACACTACAACTTCACAAACCTGATGCGATGTGCAGTAGAATCATTAACAGGATGCACGTCGGTTGTAATGTGATAGAGCTCTGAAGGAGGAGTGACTTAGCGCATGGAATGAAGGGTGGACTCGTAAAGAGAAATTTATAAAAAGATATACAGTTGTCCCTCACTATAACGCCGTCCACCTTTCACTGTTTCACAGATTTTTTTTTAGATCAGTTTTGCATGCTTTTTTTACAAGTGTATGATCGTGCATTGTGTTCTGCGTCCTAATTGGCTAAGGGATTGTAGACCATTGTCCATCAGTCTCCTCAGTGCTATGAAATTTGTTATAGTATTTCTAAAAATGTTTATATTTTTATTTCTCAAACAAATGTTTGGGCCAGAAAACAGGTCTTGATCTTTGGTTTCATTCTGTAATACTGTACTTTTTTTTTTATTTTTATATATATATATATCTACGAAGGTTTGAACTTTGAGAGTGTTTAAACAAGAGAGAAATGTGAGAAAATGTTAATGCCTGTGTGAGAAAAGTGTATAAAGTGTGTGGTGAGGGGTTTTACAGCTGCAAAACATATAGAATAACTGTAAAAAATAAAGCTGACTACTTCCTATTGCGGATTATTTTTAGAACATAACCCCCATGATAAACCAGGGACCACTGTATACATTGTTTTTGGCGAATATGGCATTTTAAAACAATAAAAGGTAACAAGCAAATTTAAATGTGTTATGTTTTACCAGTCAATACCGCGTAGACATGTAATACGCCGTCTTTAAACAAGAACCAAGCCAGAGGGGCACTTTTGACATGCATCTTTTTTCAAATCAAACCGCAAACACATGTATATATATCTTTTCTTTGATCCAAGATAATAACCAAAGTAGCTGGTATAGCAGTGGGAGCAAGTAAAGGCATAAAATGAATAATGAATATACATTATAATATGACTGCACAATGAGTAAATAAATAATAAAAGTCATAAAAAATATACATAAACATTGAAGTCCAAACTACATAAACTTGAATTAAAAGCAGCTTGTTTCCCAGTTTGCTTGCCGTAGTAGTGTGCGAACGCTCGGGTCCGGCATTGAGAGAAAGGCCTTAACAAAACTGGACAGAGCTTCACAGACACAGGGCAGCCACATAAATATTTAGCTGCAGCGCTGCTCAACTCTCCACACATAAAAGCACATAGAGGCCAGAGTACAAGGAGAAGCCACCTCTCCCACTGATGCTAATTATCCCTGTTTGCTATCCGGCTAGCTCCCAGGCATTCTGATTGGATTTACTTGACAAAATAAATAAATGATCGTCATAAAATCATAATGCCGCCCGGCTGACCTCTCCATGTGTCGGAGAAGGTATGGTGCGCGGCAAACATCGTTACGGGCTTTTGTTCTCACGTACCCGCTCTTAAACTATTCCTGATACCTGCCAGGGAAATCGCTGGGTGTTCCTCTTAGGGATTTGGCCTGCTGCTTCGGATTACTCCCACTGTCTTTAACTAGTAAGACATATTTGAGACGAGACATAAATATATAAATAAAGGGTCTTTGAAGCGGGTGCAGGTGGTATTTGTAGACTTCACCGCTGCAACTCGAAGAGTGCCACATGGTAAATGGGGATGAGTTTTGAAATGTACACCAAGTATAAGTTAATTAATGCTTTGTTGTTTAATTAAAGGGCCCATATTACGCTATTTTCTGATCTATGTTATAACGTTGTTTCCTCAGAGTTGTGTTTTGTTTCATTCACATATGTTTTACACGCTAATTCTGCATTGTAATGTCATCATGTCATAATACAGGAAGTGCTCCACTGTGTTTTTAAATTCCATACGTCTTCACTAGAATCATTTGGATGATTTCAGCCCTGGAATTGCTAATCTTTAATGAACAAAAGGTAAAAAAAGTAGCTGTTAACTTAAAAACTACCATTTAATGACATCACAAGGTGGAACAGAGCATTTTGAGCTTTTGAAGATGCTGTATCTTATTTTTTAACGTCTTAAAAACTTGACAAACCAAACTTGTTCATTTGTAGTAGTCTAAACTTATTATTCACTTTCCTAATGCATTCCTAGCATCCTAATTATTTACTTTTCTTTTCACAAATATCAAAGTACAGAGCGGTGTTTGGCCCTCACAGTAACTCTAACAAGAACTAGCATGCTAACAGCGCAGCAGTGTTACTTTCTGTTTTGCGCAATTACATGCAAAAACACACAGCCGTCTCATTTTGACCCTTAAAGCTGTTTTGACATAAAATCTGCACTGGGCCGAGACACATTTTACTATGAGTTTATCTCTTTTAAATGTGTGATCTTTTCCTTGTATATTGCATCCTGATTTTTTATGATAAACTGGATTACACTGGTTTCTCAGTTTTGTCCCACGTGGTTGTTGCTCATGAAATCTGTCCAATTTGTGTTTGAACTTCAACTTAGCGATAAAGCTCACTGTAGCCTAAAATCAATGGCCAAGGAGTAAGTAAGTACGGAGTTGATATAGATTTAATTCAAAGAGTCCCATCCAAGTTAGAACATATGACCAAGGAGTGTAAGTGTTTTTAGTCTAGCAGAGTATGGGGTAGTATGGCTAAATTGTTCTCTGTTGACACTTTAAGATGGGAGTTGAAACGTCTTGAGATTAATGGACATATGAATCAAAATCCTGGTTTCCGTCGGGGTTCACGTACTCAAAGTTGTATTGAGTAATAGTAAGTCCAGCAGTTGAGGCTTGATTTATTAAGGTATACTTTTTTGTCCGTAGAGAAGGTTGTCGTCTGCATTTGACCCGTCCTTCAGTAGTGGAACGCCCAGGGATGTTTCGTAAAAATCTGCCCCTTGTTATGGTGAAATGCCACTACAAAGAATGGAGTCCGGACACAGAGAATCAGTTAAATTAAATTAGCTTACATCAGTATTGTGGTTTGCAATGAACAAAAGGTGAAATCAGAATCCATCCGTCTTCTTCCAGTTTATCCAGGGCTGGGTCTCGGATGCAGCAGTCTAAGAAAAAACAAAAAAAACAATAAAAGTCCTTCCTAAAATCTGCCGTTTTGTTCAAAATTCACCATGACATCGCCCAACATTGTATCAAAAATGTAATCGATCTTTCAGGTTGGGCTCTCGTTGACCCCATGAAGATCAAAGTTTGAGGTGTCACTACAGAGACGTCTTACATTATTATTTCCTCGGTTTCTTCATCAAAAATTTGTTCGAAATTTTGCTGCCGGTTACTGACATATTCATGCTTTCTTGAAATGAATTATTAGGCGCCATAAATAAGGCATAGACGTCTTTTAAAGCTTATCCAGACACAAAACCATATGTACGACGTCAAATGTGACTTGAAACATGAGGTAGAATCAGCTGAGAGGGTCAGTGGGGGTCCATCTGAGCGGTGCCAGTGACATCAGGACCCACTCAGCTCCTCCCACTCCACTCCTGTTGAAGACATCTTAGTGCCTCCAGCGTGTCACTCTACTTTTCACTCTGGATTTCTTTATTGTGCATGTCAGCTCCTGTCACCCCTCTGTCAAAGCCTGACCGACAAACCCGCGCCGCAGCCCTCTCCGTCTCTCTGCCTCCGTCTGCGGCTCTGTGGGCTGTTGCTGGACCGCGCTGCTACGCTAATTAGCTCTTCAGAGATTTGTCTGGCGGAGGCAGGGGGCCGGAGGTGGGGGGCGGGCACACTAGAGAAGGAGCAGTCAGAAGGTTGTGTAAGGCCCACATGCTTTGATTGGATCCAGTGGCACCGAATGACAGCACACACACAGATCCCAAGGAATGTGGAATGTTCCGCGGATGACTTCGAGTGATTGACGGATACAGTCGGCTTTGAACTTTATGAACTGGCTTTTTGATTTTATAAGATACGCAAAATTTTCACATGCTTTTTTGTAATATGACGTCTAGTTTGTGTTTGGTTCCTGCAATTTTTTTATTTTTTTTCCATTTATTTGTTGTTTGATGGAAGTTTATCTCATTTCAGTGGGACAATATACATTAATAATTATAACAATGTACCCACGTTAGGCATATATATCTGTGTTCATTGTAATATCTCACATATATCAGAAATAATTCCAAAACTCAATTTCAGAAGTCTTCAATATTTTTGTATCTGAAATCATATTTTTCCTCCCTGTCAAATGTTAAACAGAAACAAAAACCCTCAGATCCCGGCTTGATCTGAGAAACCTGGAAGCCAGAGTGCATCCATGTCTTGCTAATGCTCATGTCTTGTGGGCCGGCCCTGTCCAAGCGTGGGTCCTTGGGTGATTAACATGTTGGCAGGGGCTCCGACATGAAAAGACCCCTGTTTCTTTGTCTTCTGGTGTGTAAATATTGTGCTAGCGGAATATGAAAGTAGCGCAACTATAAGGTACAAAAACATAGGGAAAAAAGATCAAGAGTGGGTCTCACATCAAGCAGGACCCGGAGGATGTCTTTGTTGTCAACTTCAGAAGAGGCAGCCGAGGAGGAAGCTGGCAGAAGGGAGAAAGATGCCAGAGAGAGCTCAAAGGATCGGCTCTGGCCAAGGTGATCGGTATTCCTCGCGCAGTCTGCCTCCTGGCTCAGATCACTGGGAGTAAGCTGGCAGCCAAGCCAGAGGGCATAACAGCACAAACACACCTTCGGCAGGCAAGGCAAGGCAGGCAGCTAGGCAAGCGGTGCACTCTGCCCACCGCCCCACCATCCACCAGCATCCACAGGGCAGACGAGCGGGCGGGAGTGAGAGAGGAGCGCAAACAAGAGCAGTGTGTGCTAATTAGACTCAAGCGCTGACATACAGGGTAAACAGGAGCGCAGGTATTTGACTCAGAGGAAGACGGAAGTGCAGGATTTGAAATGATTTGGGTCGACAAGTTTAGGAGAAGTTTCTAGAAAAGGTTTGTCGAGGTTCATCGGTGGTAGGACAGTAGTAGGTAACCGTGGACTAAGCACATCCGTGTTCTTTCTCTCTTCGTGTTTCATATGCACTGGTTATTGTCAGTCAAGGTAATGACAAAAAAGATATTTGTTTTTCTTTTCATCCCAGGTCATGACAGCAAATCAGTCACCAGTTTTTCTGTTAGATATTTTTCTGTTAGCAGCCACATGTGAGAGGCTGACGGACAAAATAATAATATATAAGACTGGCAGCTGTCAGTAATTTGTGCATTATTTAATGTTAATGTTGTTATTCTTACAATTACTTTTACATGGGCTGCAGTTTCACAAATACCTTTTTACTTTACTTTGACAATGTTTAAATCCAGGCTCAGAACGGTTCAGTTTAGCTGTGCATACGACTGCACTCTTCCCTTTTAATGCTAATTTTATGGTGATTATTTATGTTTTGATTTGTTGTATTGAGATTTTAATGTCTTTCTTATTCTGTAAAGCACTTTGTATTACTTTTGTATGAATTGTGCTGTACAAATAAACTTGCCTCGCCTTGCCTTTAGCCACCTGAGCAAAAGCCATGTCTTATTTACATCACTTTTCATTTTGTCATTTTTAGCTAAAGATAGGAACAACTTTATACAATTTTAGGTCACTGTGAGTCATGCTGCATTCAGGCACGTCACGGCCCTGCTTGTGTAAGGCAAAACCAGGAGGGAGCGCCCACCTCTTACAGGACGTCTCATCCAGAGAGGTGACAGGACAGGCTCTGCTCCATTAGACACCTGCTCAGCTCGTGGTGATGTCCCAGGACAGGCTGACTAAAGGCTGCACACAGGAGCTGATGGCAGCAATTTGGGAAAGAAGTCAGATGTCCACAAAAGTAGCATTTATTTATAATTCAGGCCACATTTTTATATAGCGCTTTTCCACCTTCAGGGCACTCAAAGCGCTTTACATCTAGGAACCACTAACGCATTCATACATCAGTGTACACAGACACCGAGGGCGAAGTGGGTTAAGTGTGTTGCCCAAAAACACAATGACAGCATCCTAGCCATAACCTCAACCATAATCTCACAACCAGACCCTAATTTTAACCTTAACTCTACAGAGAAGCCCCAACCTTAAACCCATGAGGCCCTAAATACTATTGGTGTATAACAAGACCCTGATCGTTACCATAATCCTTCAACAGGTATCTTTCCATAAACAACTTTATAAATGATCTGTATGTAGTCTGCGCTCTTACAGTTTTAAAAAAGACACTAAAGTTACAAGTGAGCGTGGGTTGCCAGTGCCTAAACCTCATTCTCAGTATATGTACAGGTCATGCCTCGATCAGCTGCATTTGCGGAGGTTTAGATAACGAGGATTCTGATAAGAGAGAGTCCTATAGGTTTAAACCAACAAGATTTAATATTAGAACTGGCAATCCAAGTGAGAGACACATGTGAGTCATTCTGCTTTCTGATTGGATAATTGTCTTGAGACCCAAAACACCAAATTACAACATAGATGATATGTGAGTTGAACATGTTTACCTCGTTTCTAGGGACACAGATAATTTATGAAATCTAAATCTTACAATTCCTTTACATACATCGGGCCCTTTTTTCAAACATGGAATCATAGACCCTTCAGTTTCCTCATCAAGTTCACATACACTATATAAAAAGACACATATGATTTTTTTTTCACTGTCTAACATGAAATCAGGCAAAAAAAATTCCTGTTTTAGATCAATTAGGATTACCAAAATTATTTATATTTGCTAAATGCCAGAATAATGAGAGAAGGATTATTATTATTATTATTATTATTATTATTATTATTATTATTATTATTATTATTATTATTGTTGTATTTTAATTTGTATTTTTTTTATTTACTTTTTTTCATTATTTGATTTTATTAAAGCTCGGGTCTCAGGAGGTTAATTAGAGACAAACCTGTGGATGTATTTGAAGCACACCTGAAACACACTGCTTCTTTGTGTAACATCATGGGAATCTCAAAGGAAATCAGCCAAGAGGAAGGATAGAAATAATTTTGTTAATCCTAATTGACTTAAAATAGGAAAAGTTTAGTCTGATTTCATGTCAGACAGTGAGAAAATAAAACGTATGTGTCTTTTTCAGATAGTGTGTGTAAACGTCTGGTTCCAGTTGTAGGTACACTTGGCACCACATCTGGACAAACATTTCCAGAGAAAGTCACCACTGTGCCACTGGATCACCAATTACACATTCTGTTGCTTGTGCGTCTCGTCCATATCCTTGGGAGCAACACTGATTAGCTTCGTATAAATAAAAAAAATGGGCTCATTACACTAGGCATGGTTTCAATGCAAAGTCAATTAATTAAAAAACATAACAGCTGTATGGAATGTCAAATGAACATCGGCAAACTTTGAAATCAACTTTGAAACTATAAAAAAAAAAAACAAATCCTGCTCTTTCACTATTTACCGCAAATGCTCTGACATATTCATGAAGTTAGACCTTGGCTTTACGTGAGGGTGCAAGGCGTGGAAGAAGTAATTTAAGAGGTTTAAATGCATTTTTTATGTCTGAAATCCAATTCGCACTTACTTCTGCATAATCTTCATCATTATTCCATACCTGCCGTAACGCCACGTACGAACAAGTCAATACCGTACAACTTTTTATCTACGGGGACACAATCCCGTCAAGGCGAATGCAAAATGCAATCGGATAACGTTGATTTGCTAACTTATTCTTTACCAACCATACGTGTTTTTTTTTTTTTTTTCTTTCATGGTTTCCAAGGTCAGAACTGAAATTAAATACAGAAGAGTGGTGGAAAAAAAAAACAATTAGCTATGCATCGATAGCCAGATCGATAGTGATGTTGGTAATTATCACTTTTGGGAGAGGGGAGATGGTCTTTCCTTATTGATGCCTGCTAATTCACTTGGATAACCTCGGGGCTTGAGCATAAATCAGAACACATCAAGGTAAAGCGCATTCCCAACTCTTCCATGACAAGTGTGAATAGATATGCCTCATCATCTGAAATATTTATAGCCCAACTTGGTGCTTATGGTCATCATCATCGGGCTTTGATACAGCCTTTACAGCTTCAAACGTAGTACTCATTAAAAGGTGTAGCGAACCAGAGCTAATTCAATACTTTGGAATGAGGTTATGTTTTAGAAATAAGACCAATTGAACTTGTTTTATTATGTGTGGCTGGAAGAGAAGAAGAGTGTCAAATGTCAAGTGATTGGTGGTTTATTCAAGGCAAGTTCACTGTAAAGAAATACAGTAGAGTTTTCAACATAATGTTCCTTAAAAACTGTGGATTACCGTAGATTACTCAAGGTAACGCTCCTAAAGTCTGGCCGAGACTCATGAATTTGAATGAATGGTAGAGTACAGTAGTATTCTCTTGGAACGCATGTCTTTGTTTTATGTCAAGGGAGTCTGAGTTCAGCAGTTTAGTTTGACCTACTCCTCTGATTTTAACAATCCCGGACATGCATCTTCACTGGATTTATGTTGAGAACTGAAGAAGCCACTTGAGCAGCGAAACATCTTCACTCTTCACTCGCTCTTTGGAAGCTGAAGGTTTGCTTCACACAATGACGAGTACTTTCTCCTCTCAACTTTACATGTAATCACTCCAGACCACTGCAGTTTCAGGGGAAAATATTCACCGCTTGGGACTCTGAAGCTTATGTGACATGAGAGATGTACTATCCAATCCAATCCACTTTATTTATATAGCACATTTCATAAACAAATTGTTTCCAAAGTGCTGCACAGAGACAAAGTGACATAAAAAAAAATAAAATCAATAAAATCAATAAAACACATAAAAATAAATAAAAGAAATAAAAGAAAAGAAAAACACAGAGGACCACACAACTCACGCGGTGTTAAAAGCCAGAGCATAAAAGTGGGTCTTAAGACGAGACTTAAAACACTCTACAGTGGGAGCTGTTTGAACGTGGGGGGGCAGGGCGTTCCACAGTTTAGGTCCAACCACAGAAAAGGCCCTGTCCCCTCTGGTTTTAAGTCTGGTCTTAGGGACCACGAGCTGGAGCTGGCCCTCAGACCTCAGAGCGCGCACCGGGATGTAAATTTTGATGAGGTCCGAGATGTAATCTGGGGCCAGACCATTCAAAGCTTTAAAAACAAACAATAAAATCTTAAAATCAACTCTAAAATTAACAGGAAGCCAGTGCAAAGACGCAAGAATTGGTGAGATATGATCGTGTTTTTTGGTTCCTGTTAAAAGTCGTGCAGCAGAGTTTTGGACTAACTGCAGTCGGTAAAGCGAGTTTTGCGAAATGCCAGAATAAAGTGCATTGCAGTAGTCCAGGCGCGAAGAAATAAAAGCGTGCATGACTTGTTCAAAAAGTTTAAAAGATAAAAATGGTTTGACTTTGGATAAAAGCCGCAGAACTATACTATAGGCTTTTACTTTGTACTTTACAGTTGTACTTTAGAGTTGTACTTTAGAGTTGAGTTTAGACTTGTACTTGAGAGTTGTACTTTAGAGTTCTATTATAGACTTTTAGTTTAGACTTGTACTTCAGAGTTGTAATTTGGAATTGTACTTTAGACTTGTACTTTACTTAGTACTTGAGATTTGTACTTTGAAATTGCACTGTGGTCTAGTACTTTAGAGTTCTATTATAGACTTTTTTACTTTAGAATTTTACTTTACTTTCTACTATACACTGTGACTTTGGAATTGTACTTTAAAGTTGAACTACTTCTAGAAGTTTACTTTAGACTAGAGTTTTACTTTAGACTAGAGTTTTACTTTACACTTGTACTTGAGACTAGTACTTCACACATGTACTTGAGACTTGTACTTTACGCTTTTACTTGAGACTTGTACTTTACACTTGTACTTGAAAGTTATATTTAACACTTGTACTTGAGAGTCATACGTTACACTTGTACTTTAAACTTGTATTTAACACTTGTACTTGAGAGTCATACTTTATACTTGTACTTGAGACTTGTACTTTACACTTGTACTTGAGACTTGTACTTTACACCTGTACTTTAGAGTTGTACTTTACACTTGTATTTGAGACTTGTACTTTACACTTGTACTTTACACTTGTACTTTATACTTGTACTTTAGACCTGTACATTACACTTGTTCTTGAGAGTTGTATTTAACACTTGTACTTGAGAGTCATACTTTACACTTGTACTTGAGACTTGTACTTGAGACTTGTACTTTACACTTGTACTTTATACTTGTACTTGAGACTTCTACTTCACACCTGTACTTTACACTTGTTCTTGAGAGTTGTATTTAACATTTGTGCTTGAGAGTCATACTTCATACTTTACACTTGTACTTGAGACTTGTACTTTAAACTCGTACTTGAGAGTCATACTTTATACTTTACACTTGTACTTGAGAGTTGAGACCTGTTGTTTGGACTTGTACTTTCGTGCTGTACTTTAGAGTTTGATCTTGACCACACAGGGCTAATCATTTTATTAATTCATTTATTTATTCGTTCATAACTCATAACTGGAGATGAGCAGAATTACCCGATGCAAATACTGATCACAACCATTAACCAACAACCTTGAAATGCTGTTACAAAGTTGAATGTCCTGCTGCGTCAAAGTTGTACGAGGAGTCTAATATTAGCCTGGGAAAAGTGACTTGAGCTGCTAAGTGATAATTACCAGCGTAAATCCAATTCCTGTCAATCACGGGCTGGATTAGGTCGACCGCCGGCATGTAATATTCATCCGCCGATCGATCTCGTCTGACCTGTCTCCTAATTAATTTACTCTCACTACATTTATTATAAGTGGAAATATAATATGCTGATCAAGCAATATCGCCGTTCTGTCTTCCCTATTTATGCCCTCGTTATGAAGGTTTAGGGGTCTCTCAATCCGCGCACGGCTGTGATCTCTAGAGACGCCCTTTGACTGCCATTATAAATAACATGTGTGCGGGGGATTATGGGTAAGAATGTTTATGTGAAAGCCGCTTAGAAACTCATCCATTGTGAAAAACGGTAATATCTGTAATACCAACCTACAGGAAATAAGCCAAGATCAATGAAACGTTCTTTGAGAAATTTTGGGGAAGTTTGTTGTCAGCAGGATAGGAAAGTGAAAGTGAAAGTAAAAGTGAAACAATGTTATGGTTATCTATGTTATATTGTTAAACCATCAAAAACATACTTAGAGTTGTGTTTTGTTTCATTCGCACATGTTTAACACACAAATCCTGCATATTTAGGCTGAATTCTTCTCTCAAAACCCTCTGTTCCACCTTGTGATGTCATCATGTGGTAATACAGGAAGTGCTCCACTGTGTTTTTAAACTCCATACACCTTCACTAGAATCATCCGGATCATTTTAGCCTAGAATTGCCAATGTTTGCTGAACTAAAAGTAAAAGGAGGTGTTAACTTGAACCTCTTGATGACATCACAAGGTGGAACGGAGCATTTTGAGTTTTGGAGATGTAGACAGACATTTGTGACTGAAACAAAACACGTCTCCAGGGCTGTTTGTGATGAGGAAACAACATTATAACGTAGATCAGAATGTAGCGTAACATGGGCCCTTTAAAAAGTTACTCAGGTACATATAACTGCGTACTACCCTCCTCTGTGTATTATCTGAAAGTACCCCACACAGATCTGTTGCATGTTTCCGTGTTTCACAGAAGCGCAGGGGCCTACAAGATGGGGCCTGTATAGCTCCATTGATTTTTCAGGCCTCACTCGCACTTCTTCCTCTTGTCTTTGATTATTAATTCACACAAGCAAAAGAGGCCTGACCGGCTCTTTTAAGTTGAGCCGAAGTATCCTTGGAGAGGACAGGCCCCGAGTACATGGACAGCCCCCTGAAACACGCCATTTAAAATCAACCACACCTTGTTATAGAATAAGACTTCAGCTGGCTCAGGGCTGGATGGAGGACTGTATTTTGTGACTTAAGTAAAAGTACAGATTCTGGGGCAAAAAGTAACTCAAGTAAAAGTAAAAGTATCAGAGGGAAAAGGTATTTAAGTACCCGTTATTGTGTTCCATGTATTCATGTTGATTCAAAAATGCCGCATATTTTGATCACAGTAACAATACGAATTCATTTTCTCAATTTTTTGTGTGAATTTTGTGTTTTTATTTTAGTTTGCTCAAACCCAAAGCTCGAACTCGAAAACTTTAGTCAGGATGTTACGACGAACATGGTCAAAATAACCCCTCACGTCGTATGAAAAGTACTTTTTACTATTCCGTCCAGTTCAAAAAAGCAGTGGAGTAGAAAGTACAGATACTGCTCTCAAATGTCCATCCATCCATCCATTTTCTTCCGCTTATCCGGGGCCGGGTCGCGGGGGCAGCAGTCTAAGCAGGGACTCCCAGACTTCCCTCACCCCGGACACGTCCTCCAGCTCCTCCGGTGGGACCCCAAGGCGTTCCCAGGCCAGCCGAGAGACATAGTCCCTCCAGCGTGTCCTGGGTCTTCCCCGGGGCCTCCTCCCGGTGGGACATGCCCAGAACACCTCCCTAGGGAGGCGTCCAGGAGGCATCCTGAGCAGATGCCCGAGCCACCTCAGCTGGTTCCTCTCAACGTGTAGGAGCAGCGGCTCTACTCCGAGCTCCTCCCGTGTGACCGAGCTCCTCACCCTATCCCTAAGGGTGCGCCCGGCCACTCTGCGGAGGAAGCCCATTTCAGCCGCTTGTATCCGCGATCTTGTCCTTTCGGTCATTACCCAAAGCTCATGACCATAGGTGAGGGTAGGAACGTAGATTGACCGGTAAATCGAGAGCTTCGCCTTCCGGCTCAGCTCCTTCTTTACCACAACGGACCGATACAGCGACCGCATCACTGCAGACGCTGCACCGATCCGCCTGTCAATCTCCCGCTCCATCCTTCCCTCACTCGTGAACAAGACCCCGAGATACTTGAACTCCTCCACTTGGGGCAGAGACTCACCACCCACCCGGAGAGAGCAAACCACCTTTTTCCGGTCGAGAACCATGGCCTCGGATTTGGAGGAGCTGATTCTCATCCCAGCCGCTTCACACTCGGCTGCAAACCGCCCCAGTGCCTGCTGCAGGTCCTGGCTCGAAGAAGCCATCAGGACAACATCATCTGCAAACAGCAGAGATGAAATCCTGTGGTTCCCAAACCAGGCCCCCTCCGGCCCCTGGCTGCGCCTAGAAATTCTGTCCATAAATATAATGAACAGAACCGGTGACAAAGGGCAGCCCTGGCGGAGTCCAACATGCACTGGGAACAGGTCTAACTTACTGCCGGCAATGCGAACACAGCTCCTGCTCCGGTCATACAGGGACCGGACAGCCCTTAGCAAAGAGCCCCGGACCCCATACTCCCAGAGCACCCCCCAAAGGACACCACGAGGGACACGGTCGAATGCCTTCTCCAGATCCACAAAACACATGTGGACTGGTTGGGCATACTCCCATGAGCCCTCGAGGACCCGATGGAGAGTATAGAGCTGGTCCAGTGTTCCACGACCAGGACGAAAACCACACTGCTCCTCCTGAATCCGAGGTTCGACTATCGGTCGGATTCTCCTCTCCAGTACCCTGGAATAGACCTTACCGGGAAGGCTGAGGAGTGTGATTCCCCTGTAATTGGAACACACCCTCCGGTCCCCCTTCTTATACAGAGGGACCACCACCCCGGTCTGCCATTCCACAGGTACTGTCCCCGACTGCCACGCGATGTTGCAGATACGTGTCAGCCAAGACAGTCCCACAACATCCAGAGACTTGAGGTACTCAGGACGGATCTCGTCCACCCCCGGAGCCTTGCCACCGAGGAGCTTGCCAACCACCTCAGTGACTTCAGCCAGGGTGATGGACGAGTCCGCCTCTGGGTCCCCAGTTTCTGCTTCCTCCTCGGAAGACGTGACAGTGGGATTGAGGAGATCCTCAAAGTATTCCTTCCACCGCCCGACAACATCCCCAGTCGAGGTCAGCAGCTCTCCACCCGCACTGTAAACAGTGTTGGTGAAGCACTGCTTTCCTCTCCTGAGGCGTCGGACGGTTTGCCAGAATCTCTTTGAGGCCGTCCGATAGTCCTCCTCCATGGCCTCCCCGAACTCCTCCCAACCCCGAGTTTTTGCCTCTGTGACTGCCCGAGCCGCGGCACGCTTGGCCCGTCGGTACTCATCAGCTGCCTCAGGAGTCCCACGAGCCAACAAGGCTCGATAGGACTCCTTCTTCAGCTTGACGGCATCCCTTACTTCCGGTGTCCACCACCGGGTTCGGGGATTGCCGCCGCGACAAGCACCACAGACCTTACGACCACAGCTACGAGCAGCCGCATCGACAATAGAGGTGGAGAACATGGCCCACTCGGAGTCCATGTCTCCAACCTCCCCCGGGATCAGGGAGAAGCTCTCCCGGAGGTGGGAGTTGAAGACCCCCCTGACAGAGGGCTCCGCCAGACGTTCCCAGCAGACCCTCACAATGCGCTTGGGCCTGCCAGGTCTGTCCGGCTTCCTCCTCCGCCAGCGGATCCAACTCACCACCAGGTGGTGATCAGTTGACAGCTCAGCCCCTCTCTTCACCCGAGTGTCCAAGACACGCGGTCGGAGGTCAGATGACACGACAACAAAGTCGATCATCGACCTCCGACCTAGAGTGTCCTGGTGCCACGTGCACCGATGGACACCCTTGTGCTCGAACATGGTGTTTGTTATGGACAAACTGTGACTAGCACAGAAGTCCAATAACAAAACACCGCTCGGGTTCAGATCGGGGAGGCCGTTCCTCCCAATCACGCCCCTCCAAGTGTCACTGTCGTTACCCACATGGGCGTTGAAGTCCCCCAGGAGAACAACGGAGTCCCCGGTTGGTGCACTGTCTAGTACCCCTCCCAGGGACTCCAAGAAGGCCGGGTACTCTGCACTGCTGTGAGAGACCTGTCCCCGACCCGAAGGCGCAGGGACGCGACCCTCTCGTTCACCGGAGTGAATCCCAACACGCAGCGGCTGAGCTGTGGGGCAATGAGCAAGCCCACACCAGCTCGCCGCCGCTCCCCGCGGGCAACGCCAGAGAAATGGAGAGTCCAACCCCTCTCGAGAAGTTGGGTTCCAGAGCCCAAGCTGTGCGTGGAGGTGAGGCCGACTATATCTAGCCGGTAACGCTCAACCTCCCGCACAAGCTCAGGCTCCTTCCCCCCCAGCGAGGTGACATTCCATGTCCCCAGAGCTAGTCTCCATGTCCGGAGATCCGGGCAGCAGTCGAAGGCGGGGACCTCGACGACCGGATCTCCGCACCCGCCCCTCATGGCTCCTCCCGCAGGTGGTGGGTCCACGGGAGGACGGCCCCACGTCGTTTCTTCGGGCTGGGCCCGACCGGGCCCCGTGGGGAAAGGCCCGGCCACCAGGCGCTCGCTGCCGAGCACCCACCCCAGGCCTGGCTCCAGGGTGGGGCCCCGGTAACGCCAGTCCGGGCGACGTAACTGGCCTCGTTGTTTCTCTATTCATGATGGGCTTCTGAACCACTCTTAGTCAGACCCGTCTCCCAGGACCTGTTTGCCATGGGTGACCCTACCAGGGGCATGAAGCCCCCGACAACATAGCTCCCAGGATCATTCGGGTACTCAAACCCCTCCACCACGTTAAGGTGGCGGTTCGGGGAGGGGGCTCTCAAATGTAGAGAAGTAAAAGTAAAAAAAGTGCCTTATTTAAGTAAAGTACAGATACTGAAACATTCTACTTATGTACTTTACTATACTACTGTACCTTTTTAGCTGTTCTTCACAAACGCAGCTCACGTGGCCTCAGGGGGTATTTGTAGTTACTTTCTACCTCTGCATTTACCATAGAAAGTACAAAACAAATACAATTTAAAACATGAAAATATGTGCAAAAAGAACTGATAAAATAGCTCTATTTTCTGATCTATGTTATAATTTTGTTTCCTCATCAAAAACAGACCTGGAGTTGTGTTTTGTTTCATTCCCACATGTTTAACACAAACCCTGTATATTTAGACAGAGTTTTTCTCGCAAACTGAAAACACTCTGTCCCACCTTGTGATGTCATGTGGTGATACAGGAAGTGCTCTACTGTGTTTTTAAACTCCATACACCTTCACTAGAATCATTTGGATCATTTGAGTTGCTAATCTCCACTGAACAAAAGGTAAAAAATAGCTGTTAACTTACCACTTCATGACATCACAAGGTGGAACAGAACATTTAGATTTTTAGAGATGTTTACAGACTAATAATAAAGTGTTACTCAAACATGTCTGAATGAAACAAAACACAACTCCAGGTCTGTTTGTGAGAACATATCAACATTATAACATGACTTAAAGCTCACAAGAGTCAGTTCTGTGTTATATAGAACCTTTAAAACCTTCTGCACTATTAGAAAGAAAATATATATTAAAACAAAGTTAAAGTACTTTCCACCAAACCCAGCTCTCCAGCCTGTTCTGTCAATAGTCCTGTCACATTATTATATCAAACTGAATGAAATACTGAAGAGAGGATGGAGGGGATGTTAGGATGTCCATGAAATATTACTTGGATACTTTCACCATATTTTTATCAATTACATAAGTCCAATAGATGATGAAATCAAAGTGAAAGTGCGTGGCCAAAGGATAAGAACCTCTTTGGTGTGGGGAAATAGCCAACTATTTCTGCGGCTAAAAGCTATCTGAAAGTTTCATGCCACCTTAAGAACGAGTCCAAATGTGAGCAGATGTGCACATGTACTAGTGGTTATTTCCAATTCAATTCACTAGAGGGAGCAAACACAACACTCCAGAGCAGGCAGGGGAAAAGAGACACGCGGATATAATGAAATATTTAACATAATAGAGATAACGCATGAAATGAATCCTGAATGTGATGGGTTTAATTGGACTAAAACCTGCAGTAAATCACATATAACAAAACAGAGCCAAATGAGTGCACAACCTTGGAGATAATCGAACAAAAATATATGCAGACAAGCAGGATTAAAACTTCTAAATGAGACAGAAGAAGCTTAAATTCAAACATAGTACTACTCACAAATATAGCGTATTTTACATAACTTCAAATATTAAAAACTTGGATTAAAAAATATATATATATATATATACTTTTTTCATATATTTTTTCATGTATTTATTAAAAAAATAAAAATAAAATCATGTCTCATTTACAGAACTAAGACAAGCTAACAGACATAGCTTGCTGTTACCATAGTTAGATACATGTCTGTATACAAGATACAAAAATTTCAAACTCGATTTTGATGCTAAGGAAAAGACTCAATACTTGATGCAGATTCCAATACTACGTGATAATAAAAACTCTTTATTTAAACAATAGAATGTAATTTTCAACATTACAACATAGTATTTTCTTTTATATTCCCATGTTTCTTTATATCTGTGTAATACCTTAGTCGTCCAGGTATGTATTTCTGTCCTGTGAATGTGACTTTTTTAGTATCAATATTTGCTGAAAGATTATCAAGTTTCGATGTAAGTTTTAGTTTCGATTAGTATCCGATTTTCAACTTTTGACAGCCCTGTACCTGGGAACAGTGTGTAAACAAAGAGAGCAATAGACTCATTACTGGGTGAATAGCAGTTGTGTCCAAACTTTTCTCCCTGAGCTTTAGTAACATTGCTAAAAAAAAATAATAATAATAATAAAAAAAACATAAATAAAAACTGACTATGTATGATTATGTATATTGATTAAAATTCCAAATATAGTGTGGTTTATGTTTTAAAGGTTCTATATTACACAAAATAATATGTTACCTCATCAAAAACATACCTGGAGTTGTGTTTTTGTTTCATTCACACATGTTTGAGTCACACTTTATTATCACTCTGTCTACATCTCCAAAGCTCTCAATGCTGCGTTCCACCTTGTGATGTCATGAAGTGGTAGTTTTCAAGTTAACAGCTCATTTTACCTTTAGTTCAGTAAAGATTCACAATTCCAGGGCCAAAATCATCTAAACGATTCTAGTGAAGCTGTATGGAGTTTAAAAACACCACAGAGCACTTCCTGTATTACCACATGATGACATCACAAGGTGGAACGGAGTTATACAAAGTTACGAGTTCCTCTGCTTGACTCGTGCTCCTGGCTGGTTCGTTCTCTTTGCGTCGGCCTCTGTGCGTGTTTGTCCAGTGTTGATTAGCGCTGCTGGATGAATGAATCATTAAGCCACTTCAGATATGTGCGCTCAGGGGAAGAGCACATACATTTTTCACCTCTCCCTCTCGCTGCATAATTAGCCATATCGTTTAATATTAACTCACAAACAATTTATTTCATCCAAAGCCAGATCATATTTCCAAACTTTCAGATTGCAATAAGGCTGTAGACAGACCAAGGCTGTTTTATCCTGGTATTGAGCTGGATTCTTGGTCAGGGAGAAAGAAATATAGGAGAAATATATCTGTAGATTTTTGGTTTTTTTTGTTTACTTTTTATGTGAAGCATTTTGGGCAGCTGAAGTAGGTTTTAAAATGTACTATACAAATATAATAAAATTGAAATGAATGCATAAAAATATCTGTATCAAGCTCATAAATACCTTTAGAGTTACATTACTATATCAACTTCAGTATATGACAGATGTGACAATACTTTTAGGGGTCAGTATTTATCATGGGTACTTTTTCGTTGTACTATTGGGAAAATGTGGGTTACTTTGTTGTACTTCGATGAGATCTGAGCTGTAGACAGTTGGATTATGAACTTCCATGACTCATTATAGTTGCAAACTTACTACTTAAGTG
The DNA here is from genome assembly GCF_009829125.3 of Periophthalmus magnuspinnatus. NCBI lineage: Eukaryota > Metazoa > Chordata > Actinopteri > Gobiiformes > Gobiidae > Periophthalmus > Periophthalmus magnuspinnatus. Next base: position 29,178,077 of record NC_047126.1, read on the forward strand.
CTGCATTCTGTTATTTATTCCTCTCAGCTCATATTTTTTATCAATACTGTACATTTAGAATACTTTTTTGGAGGATAATTCTGCTTTATGGTTTGGTTTCAGTACTGTATTATCGTTTATCGTCTATATTTACGTCCATGATATACCGCACTTCTGATGTGTTATCATGACAGGCCTAAGCATGTTTGAGTAACCCTCGTTTATTCTGCATTTGAGGCTTAAGTGTGCTCTTAACGTCGGTCTTGTCCAGGTCAGGTCTTCTGGTGGTAGTGGTAGTTACTATAGAGATTTTTGTTATTTTCATTTGTTTATTTTCGTGTTATTTAGTAGTTCACATTTCATTATTTTAGTATTGGTTCATTCTGCTGTTTCTTTGTTGCACCTCAGAACTTTTAATGACACCGTCTCTTTAAAAACCAAATAACTGGAAATGTTGCTTTATTTTTATTGTGTCAGTGGCGTAAAGTAGTTTCAATATTATCGTTTATCGCGATATTTCTCTGTAGAGATATATCAAGGTTCAGGAGCGACCGTGGCTCAGTTGGTAGAACGTTCATCGAGAGGTCGGATCCAGTGACCAACTCCCACAGATAAATGCTGTCATTGTGTCCTTGGGCAAGACACTTAACCTCCTCGGCCCTAGTATCTGTGTACACCGGTGTGTGAATGTGTGAGTAAAGTGTGTTGGAAAAGTACTATATACTAACTACTACTATTTCAGAGTTTGTTATCACTTCTTACTGATCATAAGTTTGACACATAATTGAATGCCCACTTTTATATTGTAAATAAACTCATTTTAAAATTTTGATGGTGGATATTTACTACATTTGAGTAATCCAGGTTTACATTGTGTATATACTGAATTTTAGAAGTGCAGTTTATTCGAGACATGTGTTTTCAACTAAAACTAAAACTAATAGTAACAATAAGACACTGCAATAACAGAAACAGACTCATGTGATCGGAAGTATTTTGTGGATTTAAGTTAGTTCTATTTCCACCTCTGACATTATGGTTATCCACTTTTAAACTGTCACATTATGAATCGTACCTGCAACCATCTGATCAGTGTTTGTTTTTCTATTTCCAGCAGTGGAACGTAACAAAGTAAAAGTAGAGAAGTACTGTACAAATTTTAGGTATCTGTACTTTACTTTGGTCAATTTTAAAGTGGATGCTTTTTACTTTTATTTCACTACATTTAGGAGCAGTATCTGTACTTTCTACTTCACTACATTCTGAACAGAACTCAAGAGTAAAGGTGTTTTTTATTATTGTTTGAGACCTGCTGAAAAGGCTGAAAGGTTTATTTTTAGCAAGTTCAAAATTTGAGCAAATAAAAATAAACAAACACAAAAACAAATTTCAGCTCAAATCTTTATCAAAATCACTACATTTGAAGCTTTATTAGATCTCAAAAATGGCACGAAATATTTTTACTTTTCATTCTTTAAGTACATTTTTAAACAGGCACTTTGAAACTTTTACTTAAATAATATATGATTTTTTTTTTACATGTGGTACTTTTACTTTTACTTGAGTATTAATTTGCTCCGGTATTGTAACTTTTAATTAAGTAATATTATTGAGTACTTCTTCCACCACAGTGTATTTTCATGGAAACAGAAAGTTAAAACCATACTTCGGAACATTCTCCATGGAGATAGATGCCATTTCCAAGGAAACAAACAGGATGTCAAAATAAAGAGTCAGGTTTGTGGAGATGCAAGCTCGCTCACATGTTTTTTTCAGTGCAATAAAAACAACCAAAATGAAAAAATATCTAAATAAATATCTAAATGTTACTATGTTCATGAATTTTTTGGCGTAAAGTTGCATACTGTAGCTTTAACAATTACTACATCATATCTCATCAGTGCTTTTATGACAGCTGCTCTTGTGAGAAGCCCCTCACCCATTCTCCTCTCTGCGGTGGCTTGTGTACCAGTTGCCCTCGGCTCCCTCCTCCAACCTCCTCCACCGCCTCCTCCCTTCTTTTTCTTGGAATATATTCCTTTGCTCCCTCCACCCACCATCCTCATATTCAAAGTCTTATGCAATATACATGCTCCATCTGGTCAAAACTCGGTGAACTTAAGTATACCTGTCAAGTGCAAGTTAAAAGTTTCCCCACACGGTCTCTCTCTCAACCTCCACTGACGCCAATTCACCAAGGCTTTAATTAGGGCCCTGGATCTGGTACGGAGCGAGGGGCAAATGAGGGAGTTTTCGTGAGCTACAGGGCTGGCTATGGGACCCCGGCTTGTGGCTTTCATCACTTCCACGCAGCAGCGGAGGAGGAGAGGAAAAGAGGAGTTCTGAAGTTTCCGGAGAGAGGCATCTGTCTGGAGAAGAACTGGAAAGACGATAGAAGAGAAAGAAAAGAAAGATGGAGGGGAATTGAGAGAGAAGTGGAGAGGACGTGGAGGAGTGGGAGGGGGTGTACCAGGCTTTTGTTCAGGGTGAGCAGGGTGCAGAGTGGTGATGAAGGTGTTTGACTTAATGGAGGATGATAAAAGAGTTTGACTTCAAATGATAAAGACAGACTGATGGTTTGTTGTGGAATGTAGTGTTTTTTCTTCCTTTTTAGGTGAAGCACTCCTGGACAGATGAAGCATTACACCACCTCATTAGGCCTGAGCGTCCAGGGTCATGGGGCTTAGTGATTGTTCAGCAGTGTAAAGCACTGAAACACAGAGCAAAACACTCGGCCATTGCCAAACACAGTGACACTCATGGCATCGAGTGGTGCCCGGTGGCATAACCCAGCGCCGCCAAAGCACCATCATTAGAACTGTTCATCCCAAAAACATGCACGATGTCAAGTGCACGCAGAAACTGAACACAAAGAGCTCACCTCCAAACACCAAACACTGATGGCATCCAATAGTACCACTGGCCCAGCGCCGCGACACAGGCAGAATTGTAATTGTTAACCCCAATAAAAAACGACCAGTGGGCATGAGTGTGGGCACAAACGTGGGCTCTTACCATTTTTAAAGTCAATTTTAAAGGTATTTCTTTAGTGTACAGTGTGTATAGTTTTAAAGACATGATGAAACTTTTCTCCACTTTAATGAGTTATATTTATTTCATTTGTGTATATTTGAACATAAATGATGTTAACTGTATGTAACATATCCAGGCTGTGTGTAGAGTGGAGTGTGGAAAGTGGGGTGTGGAGAGTGGACTGTGGAGTGTGGAGTATAGAGTATAAAGTGTGAAGTGTGCACTGTGGACTGTGGAGTGTGGAGTGTGGAGTGTGTAGTGTGTAGTGTGTAGTGTAGAGTGTAGAGTGTAAAGTGTGAAGTGTGGACTGTGGGATGTAGAGTTTGGAGTGTGGACTGTGGAGTTTGGAGTGTGGACTGTGGAGTTTGGAGTGTGGACTGTAGAGTGTAGAGTGTGGACTGTGGAGTTTGGAGTGTGGACTGTGGACTGTGGAGTTTGTAGTGTGGACTGTGGAGTTTGGAGTGTGGAGTTTGAAGTGTGGACTGTGGAGTTTGGAGTGTGGACTGTGGAGTTGTGAAGTGTGGACTGTGGAGTGTGGAGTGTAGAGTGTGGAATGTTCTGTGTGGAGTGTGGACTGTTGTGTGTTGAGTGTGGAGTGTAGAGTGTAGAGTGTGGAGTTTGGAGTGTAGACTGTGGACTGTGGGCTGTGGAGTGTGGAGTGTGGACTGTGGAGTGTAGAGTGTAGAGTGTGGAATGTTTTGTGTGGAGTGTGGACTGTGGAGTGTAGAATGTGGAGTGTAGAGTGTGGAATGTTTTGTGTGGAGTGTGGACTGTTGTGTGTTGAGCGTGGAGTGTAGTCTGGAGTGTGGAATGTTGTGTTTGGAGTGTGGAGAGCCAAAAGTTTTAAATGACAAAACATATCCTAAGTAACAGAAACATTTCATATAACACTGCACTTCAAAACGACTTAAAACTGATTACTCAAGTTTATTTATAAAGCTCTTTTAAAAACAGCTACTGCTGCTCAAAGTGCTGGACAAGATTATAAAACAAAACATACAAAAACATAATAAAACAACACAATACAATTGTTTCACTCAGCTCCTGTTTAAACCCAATGAAGACAAACACATTTTCAACTAAGACGTACAAATATTTAAAGATCGCTCTGTTCTAAAACCCAGAGGGAGATTGTTCCAGAGTCTGGGACCAGCTACAGCAAAAGCCCAGTTACCTCTAGTTTTCTTTTGTCTTTTTGTTTTTTGTTTTTGTTTTTTTAATTAACAGATGTGCAATGTTCTTCACAATGTAGAGAAATGAAAAATGAAGCCACACTGAAAAGCAGGCAACTCTGCCATCTAGTGGACCTGCCGTAGAAGCACAACAAGCAGATTCCCCCACCTATGTACTGCAACTTTCTACTTTGCACAAATATACTTTCCCTTTTGATGAATGTTTGCAAGTACTCAGTAGCTGTAAGGCCACCCTCTAAGCATGGGAATGCTTCAATTAACTCATAATACTGCTCTATTTAAAGGCTTTTTCATGGACGTAAAGCTCTTGACCCCAATCATTCCTCTTCATATTACAGCTTCATTTCTGGAGTGTCCCTTTCATATTTTGGATCGGGACAGGCCTGGTTCGTTTGTATTTGCCGAGACCAGGCACCGCGCCAAAGCCCACTGAACCCTGCCAGAGGTTAGACCATTCTCACGCACGTCTACACTCTTGTTTTCTCTTCTCGGTGCAGTATTCAGGCTGTTTCATTGGTTTCCATTTCAAGGGGCATTTCCAAAGACATTTTAGTGAGTCTGTAGTTCGAATCCAGAGCGACAGGATTAGTTAAAGTACACGTGCTGAAAGATGAGGGTATAAATACGCTGGGTACATGTGTCTGTTAGTGTAGAGACAACTGCAGTGTGTTAAGACGACATATCAGCTGTTTATGTGCTGACAGTGCTGATGCTGTGTAATACAGAAAGTGATGGACAGCTGTGTTAAGGGAAATATGTTTCTGTGCACGTTTGACGCTTTTATTTGTGAATTTTGAGACGGACACGTTTGATTTTGAGTAAACACATCAAAACTAGATGTTGTGTCTGCTCCATTTGCCACATTAAAAGAAATAAGTGTGAGTTTGAATGATTTGTCACAATAATAACTTACAATCACAACAAAACATTATCATCATCATTAACAGTAGCAATAATAACAGTGACTTATTCTCTTCAAGGGTGTGATGAACAATTAGCGTCGTTGTCATAGCAATTAACAATTAAATAGAAAAAATAAAGGTAAAAAATACTCAAAAAGGTGCCTGTAAAAAGCACATTGAATCCCATTAAACCCATGTAAACTGTGCAAAGTTTCAGACCATAGAAGACTATCGTTCTGATACTAGATACTTTTATTGTAAAATGATTGAAACAATGACGGAATATAAAAATACAAGAAAAATCACATTCTAGTAGTGGATTTTTCTCATCAAAATGTAAAGAAATCTGTTCTTTTTTCAGTTATAACAAACTTAAAGTGCAGATGACACTTAGTTAACATGATTACCTTATGTTAACAAAGGTCAAAACTTGTCTGAATTACACAATAGTTATGATTAGTCTAATAAAAACAAATGACGTCACCTTTATTTTGTTAAATTAGAGTTTACACCTCCAGAAAAATTGTATTAGCGTTGATAAAAGGGATTCAACGCAATTTCCTATATTTTTCTATTTTTCATATCAACCTTCTCCAACAAACTGCCACTTAAATGATGTAAAACAATGATAAATATTTACCACTAGTACTATCCACCAAAAAAAGTCAGAATTAGAATAATATGAAAACCTGTCACGTTCACTTTAAACAGCCCATAGTGCAATATTTTCTGATCTATGCTATAGTTGTTATAGTTATTATGTTAAGTTGTTTCCTCGTCACAAACAGACCTGGAGTTGTGTTTTGTTTCATTCATGCACACAAATTTAACACACAAACCTGCATATTTCGGCTGAGTTCTTCTCTCAAACTGAAAACACTCTGTTCCACCTTGTGATGTCATCATGTGGTAAAACAGGAAGTGCTCTACTGTGTTTTAAAACTCCACACACCTTCACTAGAACAATTTGGATGATTTTAGCCCTGGAACTGCCAATCTCTACTGAACTAAAGGTAAAAAAAAAAAGTAGCTCTTAACTTGAAAACTATCACTTCATGACATCACAAGGTGGAACAGAGCATTTTTGCGTAATATAGGACCTTTAAATGTCTTGTTACAGCTGAGATAATTGTACTGAGCTGATTCTCCACTCTGGAAAAATAACAAAATACACATTGATTAAGTATGACACATGCTTGAACACACAGCTTCCTTTATTCACTAAAAAAATATTGCTTCTGACTTCTTTAAAGTAATAGGTCACATCACAGTGCACTACGAAACTGTCTACTGTCTGTGTTTTGATCCGCTGTCTTCTTTAAAATGATCTGCGGTTGAACTACATATGTTTTTCTGCTCTTTAGTCCAAATCATGTGCTGACCAGTTGCTAGAATGCACACTGGGTGACCTTGTAATACTGCCATGAGGAAATCACAATCAGATGGCCAATATGCAGCCACATGGAGTCAGCCAGGAGGGAAGAGTCTGGTACACGACACAGGAAAAAACACACACGCAAAATCTAGTGTGGGGTGACAGTATGAAGAGCTGCAGTATTTGTGTTGTGTTTTTATACGCCGATGTCACAAATGAGTGGCTCAGTTGGTAGAGTGTTGGTCCACTGATCTGAAAGTTGGCATTGTGATTCTAGCTTCCACAGATAAATGCTGGTGTTGTGTTCTTTGGGCAAGACACTTAACCTTCTCACTCCCAATGTCTGAGTAAACTGCTGTGTGACTGGGTGAGTGGTTCCTTGATGTAAAGCGCTTTGAGTGTCTTGAAGGTGGAAAAGCGTTATATAAAAATGAGACCGTTTACCAATACCAATGGTCACAGATTCTTAAAAACTGGTGATTGTGGTTACCAGCGCAACCAGAACATTGCAGTTTGACAAAACTTTACAAAGGAAAGTGGGTCTAGAACCATATCCCGTCTCCCCGATTTTCAAAGGGCTTGACTGACAGGCAAATAAACCAATCAGAGAAAGGCATGGGCCAATTTTCCAGATGCACTGTTCGAAGTGCCGTTTGAAGTGCTGTTCGAAGTACCCGCCCAATGAAGGGTACTCCTCCGTGTAGCCGCCTCCGTGCCATCTGCTCGTCGCTCCTTAAAGATAAAAGAATATTTTTAAATAAGGATGAATATTAAACATTACGATAGCTACACTAATATCACCCAAATGAACAGGACTTCACTGAGGTTGATTCATCTCATACAGATCTTTACTCAAACTTGAACAGTTTCATGCTGCACTGTTGTAGATGACGTAAACCAGCACTTATTTATACGTGTATTGTGAAGCGTACCCCATTTTCATCTCTTTTTTGCGTAAGTGCGGTGCATGATGGGATACAGCAGTGTACGAAGTGTGCTCGGATTCACGCTTCAGCTACGGTCGATCTCCATGGAAACGCAGGCCAGATTTTCGGCCGCAGTCGTCAGGTGCAATGGGACAGCACTTGTCGCGTCGGAAGTTACGTAAGCCCTTAAATGCACCGTTCAAAGGGTACCTGGAATGGAGCATTTGGCGAATTGGGACACGGCCATAGTCTGTTCATGTCAAAACAAACATGGCTGCTTACACGTGAAACTGATCTTTGCAGAATCAACAATTGAAGTAGTTACTTATATCAGGTAAAAGAAGTGGTATAGTTTGTTCTGAATTATACAAGAACTTTCTAGAGGAGACATTTTCTGCATTTGAGAGACACGTGAGGACACATTAGCGACTGTGGTTGGACTGTCCAGTGTTTGGGGTTGGAGGATTCAAACATGTAGAAGGCTTTGGCAAAGTTTATATTGTAGGTAATGTACTAGTTCTTCCATTTACACACAGTTTAAATGTTGTCACTTTAGTTTCATAAATATCAAACATCAGAAAGAATTCACAAACTAGGAACGTGCTTTGGCAATTTGGTACGTGGCCTATAACAACAATATGTGATCAAATAAAAGACAGCCGTAAAATAAAGCCTTTAAATAAAACTAGACTTTGATACATAAATACAAAATACTTATATACACAATACAACTATGGCAAAGCACAGTGGCACAGCTCAAAATTCAAATAACGTGATACTTTACCCGATCAGCATGGAAATTGTGGTTTAAACCTCAACTGCTGTGTACGCACTGCTGTTGTGCACCTGGGCAAGACACTTCACCCACATTGCTCACACTGGTCTTAGTGTCTTCTAACAGTAGGAAAACACTTTTTTATTTTTTATTTTGGCAGCTTGCAAAAATCAAGTTTACAGTTGAAATATAAAAACATTTACATGCACTGTTGACTGGATGGATGTGAAATACTTTGAATGTGAAAAAATAAGATTAAAAAAAGGTTTACAGTTGCTTTTAAAGAAGAACATGCCAAGAAAAAGTTCACACTGCAATATTTGTGTAAAGAATTTTCTCACGGCAATGTAGCAATGAGTGTTTTTCACATGGTTGCATTTGACATTCTGATTTCCCAATGAATCCTCCTGCAGCGTACTCCATCACTCTGTTTCAGATGCTCCCTCAGCTTCTGTTTACGACTGAAAATAAACTCATCACTGTGCAATTTTAAATATTTGTAATCGCAGACGGTCTTAACCTCAACATTAGTAGTCATTTCAAGATTAGCATACGACCTGACGTGAGTGGAGTAGTGAAAACTTTACTAGTAGTGGGAGTACTGTTACTTCAAAAATAATCTTACTCGAGTAGTATTAACTGATTTGGCAAACTACACAAGTAAGAATAATGGTAAGAGTAACTGTCTGGGTGTAATATTTGATTTATGATCTGAAGTTAGTCTAATAGGAAGAGCAAGACATTTAATAATGCAAAGACCAAGAAATTAGAAAAATCTAATTATATCTGAAAGAGAATAGCAAGAAATACAAATGTTCAAATAACTTAATATCGTCAACATAAAGCTTTTGTCACTTGTAGACTTAATCACAGTGGGAATAACCAAAAGCTTTACTCAAGAAAAGGTACTGTCACACTTAATTATATATGACTCAAGTAAGAGTAAAAGTGTCTGAAAACTACTCTAAGAAGTGTAATAATCACAATGTACCTTATTTTCTGGACTATAAGTCGCACCAGGGAAAAAATGCAAAATAATGAAGAAAAAAACATATATAAATCGCACTGGTCTATAAGTCGCATTTTTGGGGGAAATTTATTTTACAAAATCCAAGACCAAGAACAGATATTTATCGTTAAAGGCAACTTATAATAATAACAACAAAATAGAAAACAAGGGCTGAACAGCAGTACAGCACGCTAATGTAACACATTTATATTTATTCAGCGACATGAAGCATAGACAGAACTGAACACATGTCTGGTGTGTTAACGTAAGATATTAACAGTTTATCAGATAACTAAAGCATAAAAACCAAACTAACAAGCAATGACAAAAGTGTGACTTATAGTCCAGAAAATATGGTAATCAAAACATATCCACAATGGGGTTCATTTATCAAGCATTTGCTCACGTGCTAAACAGATAAAGTGGAGCAAAAACATGACGCAATTTCTAACAGACGCTAAAGAAGACTCAATTTTGCTTCTATGAGGGAACAAACATGCAAATGAAGTTGTTTAGCGAGTGCTTCCAGATTAAAGTTTTTGCACAGGATAGATTTGCAAGGCATTTGATAGAGACTTTAAATGCTTTAAAATCACCCACAAGGTCCTATTAGATCATAACATGTTGTTTTCAAAGCAGCAGTAATAAAATATAAATTCTTTACCTGATTCCCACTGAACTGGAGCCTTCCACAGCAGCTGTCCTTCAAACTGGACTTTCATATGTCTGTCCCATGTCCTAAAATGGAGACTGTATATCGATGTGTATATAGGGATCTGAGCGAACCTGCATAAAGCGTCTCAGTCCCTGCACTGCTCCAATGCTTCTCATATACGTATTCACCTGCATTTAAGAGGATAATGTCGTTTAATCTGCTGTTAAACTTTTCACAGGTCCCCGTCAGACGCTCCTTAATCCAAACACGATGCAAAAATGTCTTGAAGTAGTAGTATGTGAATTTGCACAACACTTCAACAATGCAATAGGCAAGGCAAGGCAAGGCAAGTTTATTTGTATAGCACAATTCGTACACAAGGTAATTCAAAGTGCTTTACAGAATAAGAAAGACATTAAAATCACACAAATCAAACATAAATAATCACAAATAATCATCATAAAATCAACATTAAAAGAGAAGAGTGCAGAATAAAAACCTGTCAGTCATATGCACAGCTAAACAGAACTGTTTTGAGTCTGGATTTAAACATTGTCAAAGTAGAGGCCTGTCTCACATCTTCAGGAAGACTGTTCCAAGTTTTAGCTGCATAAAATTTAAACGCTGATTCCCCATGTTTAGTCCTGACTCTGGGCACCAGCAGGAGGCCGATTCCTGAAGTCCTCAAATTGCGAGATGGTTCATATGGCACTAACATATCGGAGATATACTTTGGACTTAGGCCATGGAGAGACTTATACACAAGCAGAGCTGCTTTAAAGTCTAATCTTTGAGCTACAGGAAGCCAGTGCAGAGACCTGAGCACAGGACTTATGTGCTCATACTTCCTGGTTCTAGTCAGGACCCGAGCAGCAGCGTTCTGGATGTACTGCAGCTGTGTTAAGGCTCGTTTGGAGAGGCCAGTGAGCAGGCCGTTACAGTAGTCTAACCTACTGGAGACAAATGCATGGATAAGTCTCTCTAAGTCTGGCTTTGACAGTATACCTTTGATTTTTGCAATGTTTTTTAGGTGGTAAAAAGCTGCAGATGTTATTGATTTGATGTGGCTGTTAAAGTTCAAGTCTGAGTCCATTATTACCCCTAGATTTCTAGCCTGATTTGAAGGTTTTAGAGAGAGAGACTGGAGGTGACTGCTGACACTTTCTCTATGTTTCTGTGGGCCAAAGATGACAACTTCAGTCTTGTCTGAGTTTAGCAGAAGAAAGTTGTTTTGCATCCACACACTGATCTGTTGGATGCAGTGGCAGAGTGAATCCACTGGTCCATATTCACCTGCTGCTAGTGAGACATAGATCTGAGTGTCATCTGCAGAGTTGTGGTAAGACACATTATCGCTGCGTATTAACTGGCCTAACGGCAGCATGTAGAGATTGAACAGCAGGGGTCCCAGGATTGAACCCTGGGGCACCCCACAGGTCAGGGACATTTTATCTGATATACATTTTCCAATTTCAACAAAGTACTCCCTGTTTTCTAAATAGGACTTGAACCAGTTTAGTGCCGTACCAGAGATGCCCACCCAGTCCTCCAGTCTCTGTAAGAGGATCCCATGATCAACAGTGTCAAAAGCAGCACTCAGATCTAACAGGATCAAGACTGAGACTTTGCCTGCATCAGTGTTCAGGCGGATGTCATTTGTCACCTTGATAAGAGCAGTCTCAGTGCTGTGGTGGGGTCTAAAACCTGATTGGAAAACATCAAAGGAGTTGTTCATTTCGAGGAAGTTAATAAGCTGTTGGTAAACAACTTTTTCAAGGACTTTGCCTAAAAATGGCAGATTTGAGATTGGTCGATAATTGTTCAATATTGTGGCATCAAGACTGCTCTTCTTTAGGAGAGGCTTGATAACCGCAGTTTTCAAAGCACTTGGGAATGTTCCAGATTGAAGTGACATATTAACTATGTGAGTGAGTGGTGACAGCAAACTGTTGAGCACAGACTTTAAAAATTTAGTGGGTAGCACATCGAGCATAGCCCACAAGACTAGAAAAAGCATTCAGCCAGACTTTTGCACTGGCTGAATATTCTCATGTACATATCATATTTTTTAATATTCGCACTTCCCAATGGTAAGTCACTGCACATGTTAATTTTCAGTTTATACTCGCAGTTTAGTCCATCGACTGATAACTGAGGCCCATAGTGTTTTTAAGACCTTAGGCAGGTAGTAGGCAATGCAAGGCAAGTTTATGTGTATACCACACAAAGTAATTCAAAGTGCTTTACAGAATACAAAAGACATTAAAAATCACAATACAGTCATCATTTTTTACAATTATTCTATATGTTTTGCGGCCGTAAAACCCCTCACCACACACGTTATACACTTTTCTCACACAGGCATTAACATTTTCTCACATTTCTCTCTTGTTTAAACTCTCTCAAAGTTCAAACCTTCATAGGCGTCTTTGTCGGTGCAGAACGTTTCATCGACATTGTGGGTTTTGTCGGGGAGAAAACTTGCAAACATACAGCACTTCAGAGTCACACTGCGATCCAACGTTTATGTAAATTTGACTGAACACATTGTGTACTGTACAGGAGACACGGCACGGAGACTGATGGACAATGGTCTACAGTCCAACAGCCAATCAGGTCGCAGAACACAATGCATGCTCATACACTGTAAAAACTGAGACTCAGACTAGTTTGTAAAGCTGTAAATTTGACACTTACTGCTGTCTGCAACCACAGTTTAGCTCTGTACTGTGTATCTCCATCCACATTTTTTTTTTTCACTTTTTGTCATTTATCCAACCCCAGCCTCCGAGCCATTCACAATTAACTGCTACCATATGCAGAAAAGTATAGAGCGTAGGGGCATCCATATGTTTGTAGTTACACGCAGCAGAAGCGATCACACAAGCATTATGGTTTTAAAGTTTGTAATCTGGGCCAAAGGATTAAAAGAAAACATCTTCAAATTTGGCCTTATATTATGCAACCACAAAATCACTGGTTTGTCGGCTCCATAAAAATCACTTATTATGCCTTAGCTTAGAAGAGGCACTGCTATGTCTGAAGCTTTGTTACTCAAGTTAGGCTTTAATCTGAGTTTTCTTTTAACCTAAACAGACCATGAACGTTGGTATGAGGCTCCTGGAAATGTGTTTTTGTGTGTTTGATAAGTACAATAAACTTATCAGGGTGTGTTTGTTAATCTGTGGATTCTGTCACCATGGTAACTGCTGAATATTCCTCCATAGACATACATGTACATCAAAGTGACTTGCCTTAATATACAAAAAATTGGGTAAAAAGTCAATGTAAAACTGTACTTTTTGCGTAGATAAACTTTTATTCGAAGTCAACCATCTGAGCAGACAATAACCAAACTATCATTTATTTCAGATTACGCTGGATAATAAATTTAGCAAAGGGGCGGCCTAAGCGTACAGACTGCCAAACGCTAGAAACGGCTCTGAAAAACTCATCTACATGTTTGTTGATTTAGCTAAATGCCTTGTAACACTGACTCTGTTTCTTCAGCATGAAACCAGCTCTCATTGTTTGTAGACCAAATATTTTCAGTGGTTGCGTTTCATTGTGAACATTTGTCATGGCTCTGTTTGTTATTTGGACCTTTGTGTTGGCCAGGTCAGATGATCTGCAGGGTCAGTGGGAAGGAAAGTGTTGTAAAGGGACTTGTGTTCGGATATTTTGTGGTTGCATTTATATTGCATGAAAGGAAATTAACTAAGACGTAAGTGTTATGTGTAATGCTCCTTTAATTAGCTCATTTCAAGCAATGGCCATGAGTATATTATAAGTTTAGTTTAAATAATACAAAGAGGCTTCAGTGTTTCTATGTTTGTGTTTGTGTGGTAACGTGTTTGTACTTTGTGTTAATCATGGGAGTTTATGTAATCCCTGCATATTTGGAGTTCACTGTTATCTCAACATTTTCTCAGAATCAAGTCTTTGCAATTACAGTTATGAGTAATTGCTTAGAAAAATAAACTCCTTTTTTTTCCGTCACAGTAATGTTAACAACAGCTAGTACGCTAAATAGTTTTATACTTAGATGAAGATTGCACACAGCTGACTTATTTTGATTTCAAGATACTACTTATGTACTAGGGCAAGACAAATTCTGCTCAAATAGCCAGTGGTGGGATGTAGCAAAATAAAAGTAGTAAAGTTCTGTACTTAAGTAAAAACTTTGTATTTGACTTCAATAAATTTTAAAGTGGATAATTTACTTTACTTTACTTTGAGAGCAGGTGTCTGTACTTTCTACTGCACTACATTTTTCAACAGGACTCAAAAGTGAAAGTATTTTGTTATTATTGTTTGAGACCTGCGGAAAAAGCTGAGGATTTATTTTTGACAAGTCCATAGCAAACAAAATAAACAAGTAAAAACAGTTAGGAAAAACGACTTATTCAGTTGTTTTTACAGAACAAAATTCAGCGCAAATCTTTATCAGAATCAATATTTGAAGCCTTATATGACCTCAAAATATGTGCAAAACACTTTTACTAGCTAGTCTTTAAGTACACTTTAAAATTCGTACTTTAATACGTTTCCTTAAGTAGATTTTTTTATGTGGCACTTTTACTTTTAGTTGCTCCAGTATCTGTACTTTTACTCAAGTAACAACACCTAGCATGCTAACAGACAATATATTGGTTTATAATTAGATGAAGATCATGCACAGCTGACTTATTTTGACCTCAAGAGCTGCTTATAGAATCTATCTTTTCTGGAGCAAGACAAATTTTGCTCAAATCGCTGCATGGAAAAAAAATCAGGTTCTTTAAATCATATCCACTGACACAACATATCAAGTGTATAGCTATTTTTCCACCATTATTTCTTACCATACTTTTTGTGTCAACATTTTAAACTTATGCTTAGAATAACACCACATACATACATTTCACACAGTTCAAAGCCTCTCCTGCCACCATCTTTCTAGCGACACCAAAATAGAACACCAGACATTCATTCTGGACGACCCACCCATGTACACGCCATGTTTTCTTTGTGTAATTAAATCATGAGGTGCTCGGTCTCTGGGAGCCCCCTGGAGGATTTTGACAGTCCCCGCAGGTCACTGGGGTGCATGTTTTTCTTGGATGTGCTTCATGAGACTGCATGTGTTGTCTCTGGGAATTGGGTCCACTGGAAATAGAAAAACACAGTACAGATTGGACAGAGCCATGATCAGTGCAGCCTATATAACACTATAGGCAGTGCTGGGGGGGCCTCTGGTTTGGCCCCCAGTAGGTGGCCCCAGCATAGACAACACGCTGTGGGTCACTCCAGGTCTGGTCAGTGTTGATGTTTTATTAAGAAGTACAACATTGTTCACAGTTGAAAAGAGCTGGACGTGGTGAGATGTTATGGTAGCCCAGATTCAAGCTGAGATAGTGGCTTTTGTGTTTTCAGTGATTAGCTGTGTGGTCTTTTAAAGCAGACACTTAAGTAAGGTTTACGTTGTTATGCCAAAGCACGACCGCTTTAGCTTTAATGCTGAAAGTTAAGTTACATAATACATTAGTACGTACTTGCTTCACTGAATTGTGTGCACAAGAGAAAGATTTATGTATCAGGCAGTAAGGTGTTACTGGGGATAGAAAGCATGTATGCATTAGCTAAGCACTGCTTTAGCCATGGATTGGAATATGAGGAGGTCACAAGGTAAGGTATCCCATATAGTTTCCATTAGGAAAAAGGCAGTGTTAAATTTGTCAAGTGGGCAAAAAGTTGTAGGAGTGAAGACGTTTCACTCTTCATCCATTCTTCACTTCTGGTCAGATTGCTGGTGGACACTGCCTTATACCTATCTGAAAGGAGGAGCTAACTACACTGACACTGTAAACAGCTATTGTTTACAGTTTCAGCCTAAACAAGCTTGCATTGTTCTCTTTGTTTCCTTTGTTTGCTTTGGGTTGGAGGATGGAGTTTTAAATCGGTGATAGATGATGTCTAAGGCCCCCATTCCTGTTCAAAGATGGATTGTCTTTACTAACAAAAATAGCTTATGTAACTCCTCTCTCAAACCATTTCTTTTCTCTGGCTAAGATCTGAACTTCACTATCTTCAAAGGAGTGGATAGTGTCTTTGAGATGGAGATGTAAAGCAGACTGGGGTCCAGAGGAGCTCTCGCAAAGGTGTTAGTACATCCTCTTATGGAGCAGCTGTTTAGTTTCTCCAATGTAACGCTCACTGCACTCCTCACTACACTGAATGGAGTAGACCACATTGCTTTGTTTGTGGTTCGGTGTTTTGTT
The DNA here is from genome assembly GCF_009829125.3 of Periophthalmus magnuspinnatus. Lineage (NCBI taxonomy): Eukaryota > Metazoa > Chordata > Actinopteri > Gobiiformes > Gobiidae > Periophthalmus > Periophthalmus magnuspinnatus. The sequence continues at coordinate 29,194,184 of NC_047126.1, forward strand.
CTTTCGGTGAACCAGTTTTTGTGTTAAAGTGTTTGTAGGTATGAAATAGACAAACTGTCTGAAAATTCTCTGAAGATTTTCAGACACACCCGCTGTTTAAGGAATAGTTACACTTTTCCTTCCAGGTTCAGATTTCCTGTTTTTTGACTCTCTCAGTTCTACTGAAGGCCCATTTTGGATATCCACAGGCAGAGAGGGCTTTCTCCACGTGTTGTTCCTCTTTCACTTTTCCCTCTGTGTTTGTGGGCATCACTTGAGCTCTGTGTTGTAGAGTACGGATCACTCCAAGTTTGTGCTGCAGTGGATGGTGTGAATCAAACAGCAGGTATTGGTCAGTGTGTGTGGGCTTCCTGAAGACTTCTACATGAAACTTCCAGTCCTCTCCATCTATTAAAAACACACTATGTAACTTTTCGGGTTTACCTGGAGATGACTGAAATGTTCCACTGTCTTAGTGTTAAACATATAATTTGTTGAGTTACAGGTACTTTAATTTGTTGCTAGAATATGCATTACTTATGTGAGCCACTACACAGATCTGCCTTGTAACATGGTCTGGTGGTGTTGTCTGCTTGTCTCCATTTTTAACATAGACAGGTTTAATGTCATTCTATGCAACATCCCAGGAATCATAATAACATCTCCATGGAGACAAGCAGATGATGGACCCTCCCCCCAACCAGAAAGTTACATAGTTCACCTTTAATCATTAAGTTTTTTTAGCCAGAAGATTCATTTATTGTGCCAGGGCATAACATGTAAACACTTGTAACTTTATTCTTTTTTTTAACTGCATGTTTTTATGCTTCTTATTCTGATTACAACTACATGTTTGCCTGCTGCTACAATTAAAGCAGAAACCAGACTATCATAGCTAAGGATTAGATTAAGACATTCACAAATAGAATCAAAATGAATTTATTTACTTGAACAGGCCGGCCAAATGGCAGATATGAAGAAAAACAAAAATATTGTGGTGACTGCACTGATCCCTGAGGAACCCCTCTGGTTAAACAAACAAATATATCTTCTTGTGATAACAGAACTAATTCAACATGATTTATGAACGGCTGAATCTTCTTCTTCAGTTAATGCTGCTAATGGACTACCAAATGGACGTCCGGTCTGCAAAGTCCAAATCATATTTTTCCTCAAAGCTCTATCAGATACAGATAAAAGATGGCAGAGAGAAAGGGAGTTGTGAACCACCTACTGGGACCGCGAGACCGATCCCGGGTCAGACATATTGATGAGCATTTGAGCTGTGAGCTAGCTAGTGGGCTTGGGTCATTAGCCCGGGCGCGCTAGCTTCAGCCGCAGATGGAGGTATGGCTGTAGGCTGTACTGTGATCGTAGACTTCTGAACATGTAACCAAGTCGGCTCTGAGGCTCCCTAACCACAGGAAGCTTCTCACGCTGCTCCACTGATCTCATCTCTTTGCGCCCTTCACCCCGCTTCACCCAAAAATAAATACATTCATGACACCTTTGATATGGTGCTGGAGAAGAAATGGCGGAGCGACGTTGAACATATCAATCTGTGTGGTGTTTATGTCTGTGTTTGTTTGTTCATGTGAAAGACTGGAGTCAGCATATAGATTTTTAGATGTTGTTATTGCAACGGGGATGGATCTAATCGGATTGTGTTCAATGAGAATATGTAACATGAGAGGTTTATGAGGTTAAGGGCAGCTCTCAGGACTGCAGCAGGGGGGATAAACCACTCTTATGGCAAGCAATTAGGGACAATTGAGAATGAGGTGCATTTATCAAGGTGATGTAGATCAAGCTTTTACTTTGCAATTGTGTTATTATTGTGATTTTCTTACAGGTCAGTGAGTTCAAACACGTGAAATAGATACGATAGTTGGTATACCTTTTACAGAATGATCTCAAATTGTGAAACTGATCCACTTCAGTATTTTTCTGCCCAAGCAATGTCCTACTTTGCACACAATTTTGATTATGTGGATAAACTCATTTGTTGTGAGTCTGGGTTGAATTACCATAGACTACACCATTTTCTGGGTTGCAACAATAAATAAACATTTATGCAACAATTGTGGGAGGTGATCAGGTCAAATTCAATTGCATATGAGGACTTCAAGACTCACTTCACAATGCAAAATATAAACAGGTCAGGGGATTAGAGATCGGGCGATTATGTTTTTCGTCATGGCTGATGCCGATACCGATTGTTTAGAATCTAGAGAGGCCGATGGCTGATAAGCTCTGCCCATATTTTGGTTTGCTATGTAGGACCAGTTTTGATTATTTTCCTCAAGTTTTGTAATTTACATTTACTACAAACTCCCCCAAAGCCCTTTTTTACCACACACCCAAAAAACAGCTGTGTAGTCACGTTTTCTGCAGCTTCCTCTTTGTACTGAAATCTGAAAATAAACTTTTGTGTGTATTTTTAGGCAGCAGATCGACTAAAACAATGTACCGGCCTTTGCTGGAGATTTAAGGCCGACAGCAGATGCACTAAAAAGTACAAATATCGACCCAATACATCAACTAACCCTTATATCAGGATGCAAGGAATTTCAGGATATCAACCCATAAGAAGAACGCAATCCACTGACTTACTGTAACAGTTCCAAGTCAAGATTCATTCCCCATCTTAATGAAGACATATAATGTTTTTCATGGTGGTGGTTTTTATTGTTGAAAAATGGATATGTAACATTTATTAACCCTACTTGTATTAGGGGGTAGGTGAAAACAAACATTTTCTGAGCATTTCTGACCATTACTGAAACAGGCTTGAATCAATCAAATTACAACTTTGTGCATAAACTGAACCCTCCCCCTTTACCTCCAACCCACCCTTTTTTGATGTATTGTATTTTGTATTTTTGTATTTCTTATTTTACACCTTATGTCCCCTTTAATAACGTCAATGTTGAACTCTGCATTTCACTTCAGACGCAAACTACAGACTGAAAAAGTAGAATTTGCCAAGAAAAACATAAACATATGATCTGAGGCCTGTGTGTGAACTGCTGCGCACACACTGACGTATTTGGCATTGGGTCCATTGAACTTTTCAGTAAATTCAATGTTTCCTGGCTGCAGCGATACTGAATGTAAACAGGAGCAGGAAATGATGCTAATGATGATGAGCGAGCCCACCTCATGGATACCGGGAGGCATGTAAGACCATGGCTCATTTCACTGGCTGTTACAACAAGTGATGACACACTGACTGCTTTTGTCAACCTTCACTGCAATGTGTATAGTATTAAGTGTGATTAAATAGCAATTACAGACATGCATTCTGGCTTATTCAATTTTATTTAGCGAGTGATTGACTTTAAACATTGCTGGTATCTAAGAAAAACAAAGTGTTACAATGAGAGCCTAGACTGGAGCTAATGGGCCGTATTTCCAAGCATATAATATACTATGGTGTGCAATGCTGTGCCCATGCAGGACTGGCAGTGTCTACTTCCCCAGCTTTGATTCGAAAACACAGGAAACAGCAATCAGTGCTCAGGGCTTGGACTGCAGTCTGATCAAGAGAGAGATAAGACGTCTACAGACCTTAGTTTACTTAACATAGTATGGTGTTACAGAAAATGAAACAAAATTACACATAGTTGGTATATAGTTATCAGTAGTAGTAGTAGGCAAGGAAAGTTTATTTGTATAGCGCAATTTGCACACAAAGTAATTCAAAGTGCTTTACAGAATAAGAAAGATACTAAAATCAGACAAATCTAAACATAAATAATCACAAATAATCATCATAAAATTAACATTAAAACAGAAGAGTGGAGAATAAAAACCTTTCAATCATATGCACAGTTAAACAGAACTGTTTTGAGCCTGGATTTAAACATTGTCAAAGTAGAGGCCTGTCTCACATCTTCAGGAAGACTGTGCCAGGTTTTAGCTGCATAAAACTGAAACGCCGATTCTCCATGTTTAGTCCTGACTCTGGGACCAGCAGGAGGCCGGTCCCTGAAGTCCTCAGAGTGTGAGATGGTTCATGTGGCTCTAACATGTGTGAGATGTACTTTGGTGCTGGTCCATGGAGAGACTTGTTCACACAGAGCTGCTTTAAAGTTTATTCTCTGAGCCACAGGAGCCAGAGACCTGAGTACAGGATTTATGTGCTCGTACTTCCTGGTTCTAGTCAGGACCCGAGCAGCAGTGTTCTGGATGTACTGCAGCTGTTTTAACGCTTGTTTGGAGAGGTCAGTGAGCAGGACGTTACAGTAGTCTAACCGACTGGAGACAAATGCATGGATAAGTGTCTCTAAGTCTGGTTTTGACAGTATACCTTTGATTTTGCAATGTTTTTTAGATGGTAAAAAGCTGCAGATGTTATTGATTTGATGTGGCTGTTAAAGTTCAAGTTCTAGCCTAATTTGAAGGTTTTAGAGAGAGAAATTGGAAGTGACTGCTGACACTTTCAATATTTTTCTGTGGTACAGTCTTGTCTGAGTTTAGGTGGAGAAAGTTGTTTTACATCCACACACTGATCTGTTGGATGCAGTGGCAGAGTGAATCCACTGGTCCATATTCACCTACTGCCAGTGGGACATAGATCTGAGTGTCAGGGACATTTTATCTGAGACACATTTTCCAATTTCAACAAAGTACTCCCTGTTTTAGATAGGACTTGAACCAGTTTAGCGCCGTGCCAGAGATGTCCACCCAGTCCCCTAGTCTCTGTAAGAGGATCCCATGATCCCCAGTGTCAAAGGCAGCACTCAGATCTAACAGGATCAATAATGAGACTTAGTAGTAGTATTACTAGTAGTAGCTGTTGTAATTATTTTTGTAGTTCTGTATTTATTTATTACTAGCTCAGTTGGTGTCCACTGATGTGAAGGTTGGGGGTTCCAATCCCGCTCTCGTACATAAACATCATCAGTTGAGCGGTCATTTTGGCGGTGCTATTCCAGCTTTGGTGTGTGAATGTGTGACTGGGTGAGTGGTTCCTTGATGTAAAGTGCTGTGAGTGCCTTGAAGGTGGAAAAGCACTATATAAAAATGTGGCAGCCACTTACCACTTACTATAATATGTCGCAAAACATACTATTTCTTTATTTATCTATTTATTTTCCAGTGGAATTCAGTTATAGGTCATTGTTGTTTCCTTGGCCAATACGTTCCGCACAACTTTAGTCCAGAAAATCCAACAGCAGCTGCTCTTACAACTCAGAGCAGCTGTGGCTACAAAAATTTACTCCATGCTACATCTCAAAACATACAGGTTATGCCGCCATCTACTTGTGCTGGGTTTCCGGGTAGCAGTGTTAGAGGAGGCTGATCTGACTTCCCTCTCCTCTGACACTTCCTCCAGCTCCTCTGTGAGAACTGCGATCAGGAGACGGTCTCTTGGTGGATGTCCTTGGTGTGTCCCATATAGGAGGTCACAATAACTGAAAATGTCAAGCTGCTTCTAGTTCTCATCTTAGCCGCTAAATCTACAAAATAGACATTTTAACCATTTTGTTATTTTGTTAGCGACATTAAAAGATTATTTTCTTACTTAAATGATTCTGAATGTACCCGCTAATATCCTACATATGGTTTAAAGTTTAGAAACAATCAGTTAAAATATTAAATTACCACAAACCCATCTGGAGCTCCTGGACTGCTTGATGAGCTTCCTGTTCTAGATGTGTTCACAGGTGGGACTCCCAGTGAACTTTGACCTTCAGGGCCAAACTAGGCCTCAGTGCAGAGGTGAGAGGTCACTTCTGCACTGGAGGCTAATTGGTCTGAGTGGTACTTAGATATGCTTCTACCTTAGTAGTTAGCTCCAAAAGCCCAAAATCTCCATAAAGTGCACACATTTGCTGGTTCTTGGAGACTTATCACAGGTGCCAATATTAGTGGAGGGTGTGTTTATCCAATGTTGTTATTAGCATTATAGGTTTGTGTACACTTTAAAGGGGACATATTATGTAAGATTACAGCATTAAAGGTACTGTATCCCTTTCTTTTACATGTAATACAGTCAAATCTGTTTTCCAGTTCACAGTAAAAGCAGCTCTTAGGATCAAAAGAGGCCGCTATGTGCTGTCTGCATCTAATTATTGTCCTTTGTTTCCAGAAAGTGCACTGTTAGCATGTTAATTGTTGCTAGTATTACCCTGACAGCAAAAACAAAACAATCAACAATCAATAAATAAATAAATACGAGTTTAAAATGAAGTGTTTTTTAAGCCAAAACCAGCTAAAGCGCCTTTTAATGTGCATGCTTCCTCTGGGTGATGTTTTTAGAAAGTACACTGTTGCATTTCATTGTTTTGCAGATGATATTCAAATATATCTGCCAGTGACGCCAATGACAGCAGGACAATCAGAGATCTGCAGGACTGTCTCAGGGATGTGCAAACATGGCTGAGCAGAAACTTTCTAAACTTAAATCAAAATAAAACTGAGATTATGGTGTTTGGATAAACTAACCCACTGCTTGGTTCTGACAGTGTGATTGGTCCTCTGCTCTCTTGTTGTCGTCCTGCAGTGAGGAATCTTGGGGTGACTGTAGACTCCATGTTCAAACTGGAGAAGCACATTAGCTCTCTCATGAAGTCCAGCTTCTTTCAGTTGAGGCTCCTTACTAAAGTAAAGCTCTACCTTCCGCAGGTGGATTTTGAAAAAGCAATCCATGCACTTGTAATGTCGCCCCTGAGGTCAGCTGACTAGCTCCTGCTGGCTGTGCTCAAAGCCAGGCTCAAGACCAGAGGTGACAGAGCCTTTTCTGTGGCAGCGCCTAGACTATGGAACAGCCTCCCTCTGCCTGTCAGATCCTCTCAGTCTAATGCAGTTCAAGACCAGACTGAAAACTCATCTCTTCTCCCTGGCTTTTAATACTAGCTACACAGGATATCTTGTTGTTTTATTGTACTTTTCCTAAGCATCGTCTCATCTGTATATTTGTTTGTGAAGCACTTTGGTCAGTTGTTTTAAATGTTCTATATAAATACACTTAAATTTAGTTGAATTATGAATTATGAATAATCCAGTTTAAAGCATATGTTAGTGCTTTCATGGCATGTGAATTTTAAAAAGAACATTTAACACTTTATTTAAAAAAGTGTAACAGAACTGTTTAGTACCTAGAATTGAATTTCATCATCACTACCACATGTGCTGCTCTTCTGTCTGATGACCTTTAACCCTATCGTCTGTGGGCCTGCCTTATTCACACGGCGCGAGCGATGAGGTCAGCAGAATAGGTCCCAGCCGGATAGAGGGGTATGACTTATGCATTTGGAGAGGCTAACCCGGGTCAGATAATCCCAGAACGCCGCTAATCAACATGGACGATAAACAGCAGTCAGTGCCATGAATCAGAGCTGCGATGACGCGAGACCTGCCGGTAAACATTTAGAAACTCAGACTAAATCAAAGTGTCAGCTGAAGAAAGTGGAGGAAAATCAGAGAAGTGTACACCCATATTCAGTTTTCATCAAACAATAAATACAAAACTTCACACTTTAAAGAGGGGGTATTTTACTTTTATGGGGTATTAACTGAAAACACGACATATTTAGATCACCATGTTACCTTTTATTGTTTTGAAGATGCTAAATTCACCAAAAACAATGTATTAACACAAGATGAATTAAACTACTGCACATCGCATCAGGTCTGACATGTTGTTGTGTACAGTTTGTGTCATGTTTTTGTATATTTATGGAGAACTGTCATGTGGGAGCATGGGTGATGTAGGCTTGTGGGTGGAGCATCGCACAGAATCTTACAGCTAACTAGGGATGGGACGCCATGAAATATGCTGGTGTACTGTGGAGTTGCATTTTTTTATAATCCTTTATGAAAACAAGCTAAAAAAGTGTTAGGATATATTGCTCTGTTCGGTCCATTTTGCAGTTTTGAACAGAAAATCAATATTAACAATCAACAAATAACAAAAGCACATGTCTTCTTTAAATAAATTGTTGACAAAGCTGCTCACATCAACAGTTCAAGTGATGGTGCAGATTGGCAGCCTTATTTACACCAGTTTAGACCCAGGGCAACTGTGGCTACACAAGTGACTGCCACCACTAATGAAATAAGATGATTATGAATAGATTCTTTCTTTATTTATTTATTTATTCTTTATTTGTGAGGGTCCATTAACATTACAAAAGAAAAGTTGATTTGTACAAGATTTAGCTCCTTCTACTTTCCATGTTTGGTCCCTGTGCAGGTGAACACACATTAAAACAAACATGTCATTGACAAGACAAATTGAACTTTGTGGCTTTTCTACCATGTTACAAAGTTTTTCCCTCATCAAAAACATGCCTGAAGAGGTTTTAGATGTCACCCGTGCATGTTTGAGTGTTCTTGCGATCTCGAGCCCTTTTCGAGCCTAAACAAGACTCAGCCCACAAGCCTGCGTAACCCATATTACCCCACAACACTTTTTCATCAATAAACAAAAGCAGGATGCTAAACGATATACTACAACTTCACAAACCTGATGTGATGTGCAGTAGTTTTTTTAGCGAAATGCATGTGAAATGTTTTTGGCAAATATAGCATTTTCAAAACAATAAAAGGTAACATGGTGATCTAACTGTAGACATAGCCCTCTTGAAGCAGACTGTGGTCTTGGGTCTGTGGTAAACAGACTTACTGACATGTGTGCCTGTTAATGTGAGCTTGTGCTGACAGTGTAGAAATAGCAGTTATTGTGCAGTAATGACGGCTTTGAAGGCATGAGAATAGAGGTCTGATTGCTCCAGTGTATGGCTTGGTAATTGTTCCTTTGTCTGGACTATTTTAAACTCCCGTCACACACAGGCAGCTGGCCAACTGTCAAGTGGCACTTAAAATATAGAGCTAACTGGGGCATAGAGTTAACTGGGGCAATTACAGTCGTACACAAAGATACAGGCAGGACTTTTTTGATTTAACAAGCCAGAGATTGGTTCGGTCACATATTCGGTCATCAGTTCATTTTGTGCATAGTTTTCCATTGTATCACTCTACAACGCCATATTTTTAGTTACATGTGATCCCAGTCTAGAAACAGAAACTATTTGAAAATATTTTATAATCCGATGTGTTTGACAATCCATCTTTGCACAGGAATGTGGGGGCGTAGACATCAATTATCTCCTATTTATAACTCCTCAGATGCAAATCAAAACAAGCAAAACAATAGTGATAGCTAGTATGCTAATAGCCATTATGCTAATGAGTGTGAGAGCAGCCATTAGGGGCCTGAACGATTATGCAAAACATGACTGAGGCACAGTTCACGGTTAGAGTAGTTTAATCATAGAGTGTATATATAAATGGACATAGCTAACCTGCTAGCTGCTAAGTTCCAAATAGGAAGTGAGCATGGGCGCTTTTCCGGCTACATCGACTCTGGCTCCAGTTTACTTTAGATTGACCCTGGTGCTTTTATTTTGCTATTTTGTCCATGATTCAAGACATGAACATTAATAACAGACAAATCAGGCGACTTTTCCTCGAGGTTGCTTACGTTAGCGTTAGTAACAGGTTTGATTGACAATGTTGCTAATCACCCATTCCGTGCTAAACCATCGGTGTGGGCGGGAAGGGGCGTTACCTTCAACAACCTCACTCTGGATTGGCTCTTGATACTCGAGGAATTACAAATGTGGAACTTGACTCTAAATTCACCCCCATAGCTGCTAGCCTCGATGAGTGTCATTTGACTGGAGCTGAACGCTATGGGTGACGTCACACGCGCTTAGTCCACTTTTTTATACAGCCACCAATCAGATCAGCACTGAATAAGTCACTCGGATAGGCGACCAAATGTCTTCACTCTAAAACTAGATTTTTCTTTTGCTTTTGACACATTTACACATAATCTCTTTATTTGTAAGAGCATTTTTCAAGATTAATTTGTAGAGACATGTTTAAATCCTCTAACCATCATGAAAGTCAGGATTAAATCAAATGCCACACATAAAAGCTGAACACACTGCAGCAATGAAAGACAGAAGTAGAGGAGTAAGTGCTGTGGAGAAGAGGGAGGGGTAAACATGTGGGTAGGCCAATGAAAATACCCTCAGGAGATGATTGACAGGGGTTGTTGAGTCTTGGTTGCTGGAAAACAGTGAGAAAAAACCTGATGCATTTCACAGGCTCTGTTTGGGAAGGACTTTGTAATTACATGATTTATTTATCCAAGGCCATGCACATAATACTGACATACACAATGAGGGTAATAGTTTTGTGCGGAAAATACCAGATGGAACATATGTAGCAGGAAGTAAGAACAAAGCATGTTTTTGTTTTGTTTTTTTCTTTGCCCATTCTTGTTTGATTTCAAAAGTGAAGCATGGTTCTGTCTGGCAGTGGTGGAACGTAACAAAGTCAAAGTAGAAAAGTACTGTACTCATATATAAATTTTAGGCATCTGTACATTTTGAAGCGGATACTTTTTACTTTTACTTCACTGCATTTGAGAGCAGGTATATGTACTTTCTACTCCACTACACTTTTGAACTGGACTGGACTGTAAAAGTATTTTTTATCATAGTTTGAGACCTGCGGAAAAGGCTGAGGTGTTTAATTTTAACACGTTCATAATTCAGCATAAATCTTTTTCAGAATCACTACATTTGAAGCTTCATTAGATCTCAAAACCTGGGCCAAATACTTTTACTTTTTACTCTTTAAGTACATTTTTAAACAAGTACATAATTAATACTTTTACTTAAGTAGATTTTTTCATGTGATACTTTTACTTGAGTCTTTTTTTTACTATGGTATCTGTACTTTTCCTCAAGCAACAACTCTGAGTACTTCTTCCACCACTGCTGCCTGGTTCGTACTTGAATGGGAAAACACTGGGAATACCAGGAGCCACGATGGGGCAGTGGCTCTAATGGAAACTGGTGTTGTGTCCTTAGGCAAGACACTTCACCCACATTGCCTAGTAGATGGTGTATGAGTGTCAGTGGTGGTTAGACGGACAGATATTGTAGAGTTTCGATCACACTACCATCAGTCTGGCTGCGGCCCCAATAGTAGCGTACTCCACTGAGGATAAAGTGACCGAATAAGGCACTAAATTATAATGATTGTTACTTAGAAAAAGCAGTACACTTCAAAAACAGATTCCATTTAGATTTCCCCCACCATCTCCTTTCCAGTCCCTCTTCAGAGTATACAACATGTGTCTCTTGTTTTGAGCGCTCCTCCGTCTCACTTGACTGGGACTCGCTATCTTCAGGTGGATCCACTTCACAGCTGTGTTTACAAGTAGCAGCTCATGTTCCAATTGCCTACAGATGTGTTTTTTATTTACTTTTCTCAAACATAAAAACTGCTCCTATCCCGCAGTGGCAAAAACTACTACCACCACCATCGCTCCAAAACACGAGACTATTTTCAAATTTCCAACAGGCCTGGAATGTTATAATGGTGTACGAGGCATTTAGTGCATGTGTTCGGAGCTTTTGAGATAGCGGTTAGCAGCAAAGTGCGATGGACTGGAGTTCTCTGGGTTATCAAGGCGTTTAAGGCTCGTCCGACAAGAGCCAGACTGTGGAGAGGAATGTGTCTCGGGTTTAGCTGCATGCTCCCTGCTATCTGTGTTGTCTGGAGCGGTGTTGGCTTAAGAAAACCACACATTTCCTGTACACGCGCTAAGATTTCGAAAAGTAGTTAGTGCTCAGTTGTTTAACCAGATACATTTACTTCAGTAACTTTTTGAAAACACTGTAAGTCCCTGAGTAGTTTTCAGAAGCGATACTATTATGGTAAAGGTGTGTTTGAATGTGGGAATGTCTGAAAGGTGAAACTGCACTGTTGTACCCTATTTTCTGGACCACAAGTTGCACTTTTTTTGTTTTTTTCATAGTTTGGCAGGGAGTTGCGGCTTATACTCAGGTACAGTGACTTATATGTGGAATATAAGTCGCATCTGACAACCTGATAACCGCGTTTTTTTCTTCATTATTATGCATTTTTTTACTTATACTCCAAGCAACTTATTGTCTAGAATACATGTGTCAAACTCAAGGCCCGGGGGCCAAATGCAGCCCGCCACATCATTTCATGTGGCCCGCGAGAAGATAAATTAAAAGGCTTGACTGTCATTTTAAAATAAGTCTATACTGCTTTAATGTGTGCACTGACAATAAACTAATGAGATTTTCCCAGCAAGTGGAACTGAGAAATATTTGCGAATGATCATCTCAAAATGTTCATGAAGAGGAAAATTGTTGGCATGGAAGGAAGTTGGGAGGAAGAAAGGTGAAGGTGAATACAAGTTTGTGCTTTGAGGAGAAAAACCTGTATGTTTTTTGTGTTATGAGGCGGGGTCGGTACAATCTACGTCGACATTTTGACATCAAACACGGAGCTAAGTATGCAAAAGTTAGTCTGCAAGAGAAACAACAAATTGTCCAATAATTAAAAGGCTGTAAAAGGCCGTATTTGAAGCAGAGCTGAAGGTCTGTGAGCAGGTGTGTCCCGACCAGATATACACTTTTAAAAATGTCAGTTTATCACAGAAACCGCTATTTAACAAGTTAAAAAGTAATTACATTTATTTTACATGACACTTTCAGTTACATTTAGTGACATTTACACTGCCGCACAGTTACATCTGGCCCTTGATGGCGGCCATTTTGCTGATGTGGCCCTTGGTGAAAATGAGTTTGATGCCCCTGGTCTAGAAAATACGGTAAATATGGTAAATGGTCACGTTAAATATAGTGTTTTTCCACCGTCAAGGCACTAACACAAGGCACAAGTGCTTTACATCCCATTTACACACACACACACGCACCAGTGTACACAGACACTGGGGGCAAGGTGGGTGAAGTGTCTTGCCCAAGGACACAACAAGAGCATTCATCTGTGGGAGCTGGAATCGTACCGCTAACCTGTGGATCAGTGGATCTAACCGCTCTACCAATGATGTTTTATGTCAAGAGTTGGATTTGAACCGCCAACCTTTAGATCAGTGCACAAACGCACCAACTGAGCTGCTGTGTTTAAAGATGTGTTTTTAAACTGTTTTGTGCAGGAAAAAGCCCAAACAGGGAGAAACTTGAGAACTCTACATGCGTCGCATCAGCTGTACGCTCGGCCTGTGACATGTATAACCGCACTGTCCCTGTCAAATAAATCTAAATAAATAAATGGTCAGATAAAGCCTACTTCTGAGGGAACATTTTGGCCACTCTTCCCACTGTAGTAACAAAAGCTTTATGCAGTCAACATTAAATGATTAAAACATGTTCGTTTTCTTGCACCATTACCCAAATACCCTTATACTTTTTACTCTTACTTGAATAAATAAAAATTAAACGCAGGTATAATAAAAGAAGCAAAATAACACAATACCAAATACAGTATATTGTTACAAAATAATGGACCAATTAAATTTTTTTTATTCAATCTTTTTCAAAAAATCTTTATTAAAACTTTAAAATAAATAATACGTTTTTTTCTTTGGCTCATTCCGTTCAGCTCATATTAATATAGCTTAGTGTAGATGTTGACGTGAGCCTGCTAAGACCGGAGTAATTGTTTGGTGAATGTCCTGTTTTCTTATTGGCCCAGACGCAGATTAGATGATCACTGTTCAATTTCCTGCCTCGGGTGAAGAGTACCCCAGTGGGGCAGGTGTAAACAACCCACGTCTAGCAAAACAGGAAAAAGCCTTGCTACTTACCATATCACCCTGCTATCTGTGCATTGTGCTCTGGAGACTCTTTCCATAGGTTAAAACATGGGTCACATTCTGGAGGCTATATTTTTAGCCGCACTATGCTAGTTTGGGAATCTGGGAGGATCGTATGAGGTGTTTGGTGAAATGAAACATGTTTTTTACGACTGGTGGTATAGGTCTATAGGTCTATGTTGAGTAAAAGACAAATGCACTTCATTATTGTATTACAACTTTTTTTTGTATTTGTGAAGTTTTCCATATTGAATGAATATAGTTAATTGGGATATCTGGGAATTACTGTATTTTACTATAGATCGCACTTTTTTTCATAGTTTGGCCGGAGGTGCGACTTATACTCTGAAAAATATGGTACTTCAAGCGCCAACAAATACGTATTCCCACTCCCGCTGCCTGTCAGATCCGCTCAGTCTTTAACGCAGTTTAAGACTAGACTGAAACCCACATCTTCCCCCTGGCATTTAATACAAGACAGGATATCTTGGTGTTTTCTGGTCTTTTCCTGTATATCACGTGGTCTGTATATTTGTTTTTGTTGACTTTTATGTGAAGTACTTTGGTCAGCTGACAGTAGCTCAGTTAGTCAAGCGTTTATCCAAAGGTTGGCGGTTCGAATCCCACTCTTGACTCTCTCCAGCCCTCATAGATGAATGCTGTCGTTGTGTCCTTGGGCAAGACACTTCACCCACCTCGCCCCCAGTGTCTGTGTATGAGTGTGTGTGTGAATGGGTGAGTGGTTCCTTGATGCAAAGGAACTGAAGGTGGAAAAGCGCTGTATAAAAATGTGACTGTTTACCGTTTAAATGTAGTATACTATACATTTAAAGGCAAAATATGTTTCTTAAATAAGCTATTCCAAAAAGAAGTGGGAAGAACGCATATTCACTCACACCTGCCTTCAACAATATCATTTCAATTAATAGTGAAAAATCAAAAGGCTTAAAGAACTGTACTGGATGTAACAACAGTTTGCATTGATTTGATAAACAACATTTTTCCATGTGTTTAGTTCAGAGTTGACTCCTTTTGTTGTTCTTGTATGTGTTTATGTTGTTGATGTAGCTGCTCTTGTATGTGACATTTGGTTGCTATGCCGACACGTTGATGTGAAGGTTGTACTCATCAGTTACTGAGGTTTTGGAGACTGGCTCTAGTGAGTTGAGGCTGCTGTTGTTTTGCTTTTGTTTTGAGTGGGTTACGGCCGACAGTGTGCAGGAAATAAACAACCACAAGTAATTTGACATGTTTCCTTACTCCAAAACACTCCAATGCTGCTCAGACGTAAATGAATGAATTTATTTGGAATTTTTTTATATTTATGAAATCATATGATAATCTTCCATGGACTTACTTTTGCCTAGAAAGTGTTTGTTGGAGTTTTATCAGGACTTCATACAGTGACCCAAACAAACATTTACTTTACTTGTGATGTTGTCGAGCTACAAGAAAACCCTTTAACACCTACAGTATCACTCAAAAGTTACTACACACCTCCTCATTCAATGTTTTTTTTTATGTTTACTACTTTCTACCTTTTAGATATATACATACTGAAAACATTAAATATATGAAGTAAAGTATGAAGATATATGGAATTATGTAGGTAAAAATTTAATTAACTAAACATATTTTATATACGTACAAATGCTCAAAGTATCCACCCTTTGCATTGGTGACAGCGCTGCAAACCCTTGTCCTTCTCTCACTGAGCGTCCTAGTGAAGTCTCCTGAAATGGTTGTGGCATATCAGGGAACGGCAAAAGCACAAATCAGGGTTGAAAGCAAGAGGTGGCCATTTTTAAGTTTTTAAGCTAAAACAGTTTTGCATTTCTTCATTCATAGCTCTGATGCAGTGAGAATCGACAGTGTAAATAATCATGGAAACAAAGGAGAACATGAAAAAGTGTGTCTAAACATTTTAGTAGAAGTGTATGTGCAGGCTTAGCGCTTCAGTGTCTTTCTTACGTAACGATGCATCAGTCCATTACAGCAGAAGCCCAGAGTCGGCAGTTCACACTCACTGGTTGTCGGGATGCAGCAGTGGGTCATCCTCTTGTAACTTTTTTAAAGAAATTTTACTTTTCAGAGTACGTTTAGCATACTTTTACTCCTTGAATAATATTATTTTTACTGAACAATAGTACTCTCACTTGAGTATAAAAGTTGTGGTTACTCTTCCCAGTGACACAAAAGTGACAAAAGCTTTATGTCGACAATATGAGATTTAGTATTTCTCATTTTTGTGTTTTTCCTTTGTTAAATGTTTTATTCTTCCAGCTATATTAACCTTAAATTATAAATCATACACTATGTTCCTTTTTAAGTTGCTCTAACATAAATACTCTCATTTATTGGACCCTCACTTTGCATTTCTACTTGAGTAATATTATTTTGAAGTAAAGTTACTTACTTGAGCAAGATTTTTGGCTATAACTGAAAACTAGGGCAGTTAAAGTTCCAGTTTATGTTTTGTACGTTTCAGGAGCCTTAATATTTGACACTAGACTGAAATATGAACTGATAAATGAATACAATAGTTCCATTCATTTCATAATATTTGTAGAGGTCTAAAAACTCAAGTCTTTTTCCACAACCTACGACCATAAATGCAGCTTTATTGCTTCCTTTCTGTGACACCAGCCTCTTTAAAACACTGACTTACACAACTGAATACTATTTACCATCCACATTCCTAATTTACATCTATTTATATTTGTTGATTTTCTTATTACCATAGAAACGCTCGCCTATAGCAACCTCCAGTCATTTACAATTACGCCTGTTCTGGGTGACTGATTAATTTATAGCGCCGACGTTATTGTAGATAACTGCCAAATATTTCTGTAGAGCTAAACAAACAAAAGCTCACCTCTGTTTCTTTCAAGCTGTGATTTTTTTTATTATTTTAAAGTCTTAATAAGTCATATCCTGGCACGAGACATGTTATTATGAGAACTGTCACAACACGCTCTTTTTACTTTTGTTGTCTGGCCTCGGGTGATTGCCTTATGCCTTATGAGTTACTAAAGGTGCATTATGCAACTTTTCTGCAGTGATACGCTATCTGGTTGCATCCATGGATGTGTTATTGCTTTGACTGGAGTGTTACACATAAACCCATGGAGACTGCTCCTTAATTATGCTCTTTAATAAAAGTATTTTTCAGTCAGTAGCAAAAAAAGTTGTAATTGAATAAATGTATGATAAACAATATATAACTAGACATAGCTAACCTGCTAGCTGCCGTGTTCCAAATAGGAAGTGATGAATGAATTTTATTTTGGTTGCTTACAATTTTTTGAAATAGCAAAACAAAACATTTTCTTCATTACTTACAACCCAAAAAAGGATTGGGTTGCAGCCACGTGCTTATGTAAGCCCGTCCTGATCATGGGCGCGCTTCCAGCTCCATCGACTCCAATTCACGTTCTATTGAAAAACTGTCACCCCTCTGTCTGTAACTGCTGCTGTCAGGCTCGTCAGTTTGATATTAAAATGTATTAATTAATTAATGTATTAATCTGTGCTATATGATTCTGGTATTTTTATTTCGGTATTTTGTCCTTGAATTAAGATATGAGAAAATAAGCCGCCTTCTTTCCCCGAGGTTGTTCGTGCTAGTATTGGCAGCAGGTTTGATTGACAGCATTGCTTAGCGCCCTTTTCCCACCAAAATCAACGGTGCAGGCGGGACGGGGCGTCACCTTCAACAGCCTGGCTCTGGTTTAGCTCTTCAGTTACTATGACACTCACGGTCGTAATTAGAAATATGAAACTCGTCTCCAAATTGGCCTCTATAAGATCGTCCTTCATTTGACTGGAGCCAAACGCTATTGGCGACGTCACACTCCCTTAGTGCACTACACCGTCTATGGTTTAATGCCATACGGTATAACATTCCAGGGAAAACATCTCCATAGATACAAGCCGGTAGTGGACCCTCTACCATAAATGTTACACAGTGCAGCTTTAATGAACCCAAGAAGCCTTTTTGTCACCATAGAATTAGCCTCAAACTTCTACTTTCCTCCTTTTATTTTTTTTCTCCATCAAATGTCCCAGTTAAGAAATCGCTTACATCCCTCTCGGTTTGGGGCTGTATCAGAATTTCCCAGCGGGTATGTACCAATATGCACGGAGCAGTCGTCGACAGATGCCATCAGAGAACAAGCATATGAATTACCAGGCAGCCTGCCATCTTTGAGTTCAGACAGAATGGCATTAATACGTGATTAGCATTCCAAAACAACAACAACAACACAACAACATGAAAGCCCAGGCAATGGGGAGCAGGTAAAGGTTCCATCATTTATGTATTAATGGCTGCGCTAACAAAGACTCTATGTTGATAACCTAACCTAGCAAAAAAAAAAAAAAAAAAATCAAAATGGCTGGGAATCAAAAAAAAAAAAAATCTGCCATCAGCAAATCGTGTTCCAATAAATTAAATATGGCTGACCATGACTAATTCACAAGCCCTGGCATATTAATGACTACAATTAAAGAAAACATGATTGCGTTAATTTTAAATGACAGTAAATATTGGCATTACCCAATTAAGTCGCTGTGAAGTGGAAGAAAAGTACCTGCAAACACTGGACCCATAATATACAAGGAACAGGCCATGAAAGTTTAATCTGCAGAAAGGGAGTGCTTAGGTTATGTAGGCCATTGTGGGATCATTATTAGAGTTTGTGCGCAGTGTATATATATATATAGGGTACGCAAGCCAAGGTGCAAAAGTAGGAAGTGTTGCGTTTGATGTTGTAAAATGCAGTGGGAAATTGAAGCAGCGATGAACCAGTTATATACAATTTGTAACTGTTTGAACTCTTGTATACTGGATACAATGAGGGCAAAAAACACAGAGGGATAATCAAAAGTTTAAGAAATATGTGTATTATTTCAAGCTTTTTCCATACGTATCCCACAACTGGCTCCACTGTCAATGTTTTTTTTTATTTGTATTTGATGGCAAATGGTCGATGCCAGTCCCAGAATTCATTGGGCTGAAATTAGGCTAAAAGATTTCAGATTGAGAGGAGAAGTGAAACGCTTCAATGGGTCATAAAAATTTCTTTAAGATCCCAGTACAGATGCTCTTTGAGGCTTAAGTTCAAATCTAAGCAGAATGTGGCCTTTATCTTAATAATGTACAATTGGGCAAAGTACAAACCTTAGGCACACCGATTATATTAAAAGTCCTTTATTACATAAGGTGAGACACCAAAGTGTTTTGACCAGGTGACTGGTCTTCATCCGGGCGTGATGATAAAACAGGGCACACAGGTGTCTCTGATTACATCATTAAATCACGTGACTAATCACACGAGCACGGGAAGAGGAAAAGGGCCACACCATAACACCAGAGGAATGTAGCCACAACACCCGGGCCTAAAGGGCCATTAGGAGAAATCATCGCTCATCATGAAGTACCATGGTGCTATAATACTGTTTATTTATTTGTACATTTGTTAATGGTGTATATTTGATGGACATGTCTGTCTATTGTCTAAATAGTAGCTCAGTTTTATTGCTTTTCTGTGACTCTGCCTCATTTCATTCTTCTGGTGTTATCATGTGGCCCACCTTTTCCTTTTCCTGTGTTCACGTGACTGTTCATATGATTTCATGTAATCAGGGACACCTGTGTGCCCTGTTTTATTCCCATGGTCTGAGGAAGACCAGGCAGCTGGTCAAAAAGTGTTAGTGTCCCGCCTGTAAAGGACTTTGAAAATAATCAGTTGATGCGCTGTATTGTTTCATCATCAGTACATCACATGCCATTTATAAGATCCTGGTGAAAAAAGAAGTGAAATCTTGGAAGGAAAGAGCCTAAATGCCATAAAAAGGTAAAGCTGAGTGACTCTTTTGCCCTTCAGTGCCCTCCATGTGATTAAGTGTTGAATTTCAAGCCAAGTCAGTGAAGTTTTATCTTTTTTTTAAAAAGAAACCTGCAAAATTTGAAAAAAAACAACCCAAAAACCAAAAACAAACGCATTCTTGCTCATTTATCAGATTTATTTACACATGAAATGCCTTATATAATAAAATGCCTTGTATAATAAAGTGCAGTGTGTTTTGCCATAAGACGTGCTTGTGAGTGCTGCTCTTGACCTCATATTTCTGGCAGTGCTGGTGTTGGCGTGCTAATATATAGGCCAGACAGTGATAAGCGCCTGCATACTCAAAATATTTGACTGTGCACTAATCGGCTGAACAGGTCCTTCTAGCCACACTAAACCCTGTTGTTGTAGTATTTAATCTGGACACAACTTGGTCACAATCAGACCCATTAGATGATCCAGCACAGAGCTTTGATCACACCATTTCCACAGACCGGAACAAGGCACCAGCTACATCCACACTTATGTCCACACTAATGCAGTTCACTCACACAGCAGTTTACAGGGTCTTTGGGGTCAGAACAGTTTGACCCGATTCACTTTTATTCACATTCTACATTCTATGACTTTACAAACTGAGTAACTGCTGTTAGTCAAGTTAAAACTGTTGATAGAAATGTGTCTAAATGCATAATATATCTTCACACAGGCAAAGAGGCAAACTTAATTGAATAAATGCAAGTTAGGTACATTTAAAGTCATGCTGTGGAACATTCAAAGCAAAGCAATAACTAGTAACATTTACAATACATCATTAAAACATATTTATTAAATGGCCTATATTACGGTATTTTCTGATCTAATGTATGTTATAATGTAGTTCTCTCATCACAAACAGACCTGGAGTTGTGTTTTGTTTCATTTACACATGTTTAACACACTAATCCTGCACCTTTAGGCTGAGTTCTTCTCTTAAACAGAAAACACTCTGTTCCACCTTGTGATGTCATGTGGTAATACAGGAAGTGCTCCACTGTGTTTTTAAACTACATACACCTTCACTAGAATCATTTGGATCATTTCATCGGTGGAATTGCCAATCTCTACTGAACTAAAAGTAAAATGAGATGTTAACTTAAAAACTACCACTTCATGACATCACAAGGTGGAACAGAGCATTTTGAGTTTTGGAGATGTAAACAGACTAATAATGCTACTACTTACTCAAACATGTGTGAATGAAATAAAACACAACTCCAGGTTTGTTTTTGATGAGGAAGAGTCAGTTTTATGTAATATAGGATGTTTACAGAGTAGGGTCTATATACATTTTATAGTGAATTAGCAGCTAGTCTTTTTTTTTTTTTTTTTTTTTGTTAAATGTGTAAAACAATCTACTGTACGTGTCAGGTTTATAGGCGGAAGAGTCGATCAACTCACTTCTCTTGATATAATTGGATAAGAATTGACACAATCGTACTTTCATAACATCAGTTCCTATAGGGAGCAGCTGCCGTGTGTTAGCTCATGGGCTGTGGGAAAAACAATATTGTGGTGACTTTGATCGGCCTCTTCCTGCTCTCAGCTCACGTCATGCTAAACGCTCCGTATAAGAATCTATAATGGACACTCCACCTCCTTACAGCAGACGGACTTTTGCCTGTTCAGCTTTTTAGCCGAGGAAGTGAAGCTATAATGTATGGACCGGCGATGTATGGAACATCACAGCCTAATCGCAGTGTGGTGAGATACACACATCGTTTCATGGCAAATTAAATCAAAACATGGTGTAGCACTATGTAACTATGTGTTCCTGCTAGTAGACCCGCCATCTGCGTGTTTCCATGGTGAGTTATTGCCTGGAAAGTTCCACAAAATAGACTTAAACTTCTATTAATTTGCATGTATTCCATTTTTATTGCAAAAAAAAAAGATGTGCACTGAGTCACCTTTCCACAGATCTGACCTGTCACTTGATCTGTCTATCACTTGCTTGTGTCCCTGGAGATGAATATGTTTAATGCCATACTATGGAACATTCTACTTAAACCAATAATGACAAGCATAATCTACCAGAACAGTTAAAACAGTGCATCTTATATTATAATATTGGTGTTTTAATGTATTTTATGTTATATTTGACTGAAGCAGCTCTGACCTGCATTCCTAAGTCAATAAATTGGTCTGTTCAGAGCTTTTTGTGTTTTAGTTTCCTGCCATTAAAAACATCAGCATAACACATGTTGTTTTTTCCCTTAGTTACCTGCTGCTACCAGAGGCCACGACCAAACTATCCACTTCCACTGTACGAGGTTAGACACTGTTTACATTTAAACTGATTTAACTAAACGCTACTTATGCATCTTATAGCACAACGCTGTCCTGGTACGAGTGAAACAAGTACTGTACTGTCTCCACAAACACTGTTTTATCTGGCAAAACTAACGAAACTACACTAAATTTAACTAAGTAAACTAAACTAAATGTATCTAAACTAAACTAAACGAAACAAAATTTAACTAAACTAAAGTATTCAACTAAATTAAACTAGCTTCATTAAGCTTAGTTTAGTTGAATAGTTTATTCAACTAAACTAAGCTAAATGAAATTAAACACACAAAAAAATCAATTACAGTAAAGTAAATGAAACTAAAGTAAATTCAGCTAAACTAAACAAAATTAAACTAAACAAAATTCAACTAAACTAAACTAACTTTAATTTAACAATAAAAAGACACATTGTATATTGCATTATATCTTGCCAAATATGTGGACAAAAATGTAGACTATCAAAGTTGGACCTCCAAACAACAGGGACCTGCTTAAAATCACTTTTACTATGAGCCAAAACTGATATTTAAATATCTACTGTCTCTGTCTGCATGTTTGTCACTGTGTATTTGTCAGTAAAAAGAACAGACCTATTCATTCAACTTCACTCAACTTCTTCAGATGTGTCATTATTGCATGAAATACGAAGAAGAGTGAGAAGAGACACTCCCCCCTACCCCTCTGTCGTCCCACAACACCTTATGAGACCACTGTGTTTTACCATCCAGCCTTTTCGGCGTTAACAGAACATACTGAGAAGTTTGAGAATCTTTAAAGGATCTGCACATGATTTATTTCCATGTAGCTGCGCAAAATTTGTCTTGCCCTGACATATATTAAATAAGCAGCTCTTGAGGTCAAACAAAGTCAACTGTGTACTGTCTGCATCAAATTCAGCATTTTATTGTGTGGGAATCAGGAAGAGAGTAGTTAGGATGCTAGTTGTTGCTATGAATGAAGTTGGGACCACTGCAAACCGTTTCAAACGAGCTAGTTCTGTACAATCGAGCAATTTGCCTTTAAGTTCTCCATACGTTCTTCCTTCTCACACTGAAATCTCATTAATTACCACTACAGGACGGTCCCCACCCCATCTCTATTCTTATCTGACCTCTTTCTAATGTCAAAAGCCACCCACGAACTCTTTAGAGTCAATCCTCTCATCCTTCAACCCTTATCTTCACCGAGGAAACAGTTGCTTGTAACTTCCAACGGCAGAAAGTGAAATTAATGAAGAAGGAAGGAGGGTTGTTAAGCGAAGGGCCAGATTGTAGGGACGTCCCGGTGCACTCCCTTATCCCCCCCCCACCCCCCCTATACCCCTGTGGTTGTGAGCAGACGAGGAGAGCGAGAAGGTGGGCGTGTGTTGTTCCAGAGGGAGGTGGAGATTTACTATCCCACCCATTCTAAAGTGTCTCTCCGGTACTTTGAAACACACACACACACTCACAGTTACACATGCATAGACGCGGTGCACGGCTAGTTCTCCGCAGCAAACTTCCAGGCTATAACCCCGAAGACGGCTTGCGTTGCTCAAACCATTTGGGACACGCTCCACGCCTTTGATAGCGTATTAATTACTCATGTGATGTGATGCAGATGTCTGGGGGACGAAAGTTTGCCTAACGCGATTCTAAAAGGGGGGCAAGGCAAGGCAGCAATAGGTAGGTGAAAAAGCAAATGGATTTATTATTGATGTTTGGGTGGTTGTCACACGTCCCTACGGTGTGATGCTAACTCGGGATGCTAGTTGATAGGCTGGCTGCTAAATAGCTCTTTGTGTACTTGGTGACAGCTGGGACTTTGAGCAGGAAGAACCGGAGGGGGGGTAAAGCGGTTGCGACTGACAGCTCTCCGAACTTTTGAGCTGCGGGAAAATGAGCAGAACAGTTTTCGGTAGAGTTTTGTTTGGGGCAAAAGGAGGGAAAAAATGCAAATATTTAACCGCGGGTGAGCGCGTTTTGATTCTGACCTGATGTTAACACGGAGTAGCCCTGCAGACATCCTTTCATGTGAAAAGAGAAAAAAAAAGTTCTTTGTTTTAAAAGTGGGGTAAATTGGAAACAGGTTGAATGCAAACGCTCCAGGGGGATGCGACAATGCGGATTTTGGATATCGAGGCATAACTGTGGATTTGAACTGAAAAAAATCAATTGTCAAACCTTTTTTTTTTTTCCAAATACTGCCTTTTGTATAGATTAAGTGGTAAATTCAAAGAGGATTAAGTTATAACAAATCAGTTATGAGTTAGTTACATTTTAACCTCCAGTTTTAGCCTGATAAGTGGATTTTAAAACAATATATATTTCAATATTTACAATTATATGTTAACTTTGTGTTGGTAGAATAGAGATAAAAAAAATAAAAGTGCACTCTCTTTTCTAGTAGAGTACCTTGTCGTGTCATGCTTATATAATTGCTTTTTCATTGCTATTCTTGCCTAGAGGTCAGATCTGTGGAACGGCAATGCTGTTTTTCTTGGCATGTACATGTTCAACGTCATACTATGCGATGTTCCAGTCAACGCATTATAACATGTATAGATATAGTTATAATGTTTTTACTTTAAATCAAATCAAATATACAGCATACAGTCACATAATAAGAAAATCAGCTTCAGCTTTGTCAGTGTGATAAGGCTGTCACTAACCTGAACTGGATTCCCACAAGAGCTCCTTAAAAGTACTTGCAATCCTATCTCGTAGTGCCTCAAGGGCTAAAGTCATTTTGAGCCAACAACCATGCCTCAAAATGACATGGCTTTTACATAAACAAGGAAGTCTGAATTCAATTTACGAAATAAGGTTACGACTTTGTTCCACTTTACCGCTTATGAACAGCAACCAAGTTTGTTTACTTACACCCTGAGCTACGTAGGCTAGGCTAATACACCCCACTATGAATGAATGAGTAAAGGTGTGTAAACTGTCGACTACGTATGTGTAGAGTAAATGACTACAAGGCTATTTAACCAAGAATAAAACAACATGAGAAGCTAGGTAAGTGTGGTGTTAGGTTAATCGAAAATTGTGAGTTTTCAGGCCACAATATAATCCTAAGAGTAAGAATATACTAATTGTTACCATTTCAGAAGCTACATTAAGTAATTGTTTTGTTGTTAACATGCTGTCCGTCTCAACAAAAAGTTACTTGTGCTATTTTTACTACAGCATTCACCGCACAGGACTTGTTCAAGGGCCTGCTCCACTGACTATAACCAGTGCTGGCATCTCCCATCTGTGACTCCGCGGCACAACCTATTTTAATTATGCACATTGGGAACATGTTTAGATTTGAGCAGGACAGTAAGCTGACAAACTTTCTTGCTGCTGACACAAAGCCTTTCAGTTTCCCAGTAAATTTGAATCTGACTTGATGTTTCTCTCTTGGCAGCCACATAATTTAATCTCCCACTTGTTTTTTTTTTCATGTTTTCGCAGCGGTGCAATATCGGGACAGCCCTTCCAATCAGGCAAATCAAAGCATCAACCAGCTACTGCAATGGCTCACCCAGCTGCGCATTTGTTGACGCTATTAGCCTGCATGGCGGCCAGTGGAATTTGCCAGATAAACCAAGGCGAAGAAGAAGAGAGGTCCCATCTACTGTCCCTGGGGTACACCACTCTCCAAGCAACAGCTTTTCACACTACCACTGCAAATCCATCAAGTGAGGGACCTATTGTGCAAAAAGTGGTGGCACCCTCCAATGGGACGATAATGAAAAAACTCAAGCCACATCCCTCCTGCATTATGCAAACTCAGATAAACATTTACTTCAAATACATCAACACGATTATCTCCATTGCGGTGTTTGTGGTGGGTCTGGTGGGCAACGCCACGCTGCTGAGGATTATATACCAGAACAAGTGCATGAGGAATGGGCCCAATGCGCTCATAGCCAGTCTGGCTCTGGGAGACCTCATATACCTCATCATAGAGAAACCCATAAATGTCTTCAAGGTAAAGTTTATGTCATCGCTATACGACAAAAGGACTATAAGAAGTGACGGACGGGTGATATTGATAGAAAGAAATATCCCAATATTGTTTGGATTACTCCTATAACAATAGTTAGTCCACATTATGTCAATGCAACAGAAATGTTCTAAAACTTTAAATGCTACAGGTTTAAGTGTAAACTGGGAAAGGACTGTAAAAGTACTCAGACAAGTATAAATACAACACTTTGCACCAACACCGTTGCGAGAGCTCCTCGGGACCTCAGTCTGCTGTAAATCTCCATCTCAAAGTCACTAACCACTCCTTTGAAGATAGTGAAGTGCAGATCTTAGCCAAAGAAAAGAAATGTTCCTTAAATAGGGATGAGGGCCTTACACAGCATCTTTCTCTCGTATATAACTCCATCCTCAGACACAATTCAAAACAAATAAAACAATAGGGCTAGCCAGGTGAGACATCACTCATGAGGGGCTTGAATGATTATGTATGTATGACTAAGTATGACTCAGGCACAGTGCACACTTAGTGTAGCTCAAAAGACCTAGCCTATAAGCAGAAACTGTAAACAATAGATGTTTTTAGTTTCATTGTAGTTAGCTCCCCCTTCAGACAGATATAAGGCAGTGTCCAGCAGTAATCTGACCAGAACTGAAGAAGCAGCTTGGATGAGCAGTGAAACGTCTTCACTCCTAAAATTTTTTGTCCAGTTGACAGAATTTGTATTTTTCTTTTATTATCACTTCATTTCCTTATTTAATAGGTTACAACATAAGTTTTTATTTTAAATTCACTTTTTTTTCTCATAAGTGACAGACTCAATATTCAAACCTCTGATCAGAACACTAAAGACAACTAATCTTTAAAAGTGGATTAGGAATATTATTTGCACTGGATATTAATGGTATCACGATTTACCCACAAATGTACAGCCTCTGCAACAAACTATGAGCTGCACAGATTGTATCTAAAAAGGTTTGCTGTGGCTCCACTCTAAAGTGTTACACGACGCCTTCAACAATCTTCACTCATTTGCAGCAATCTGGAATTTTGGATATATTTTTAGCTTGTACATGTAGCTTTTACTAAGCCGGTACATTAGACATGATGATTGACACTGTTTGATGGGCGGCAGTTACACCACAGTGGAATACTTGAACCGGGAATAGGATGGAGGGGGGCGAGGGTAAAGGGAGCGCGGCCAGACGGGAAAGTGTAATCAGTGGATGCGTTATCTCTGTGGTGCTGGCCGATTAGTGATGAGAGGAGCTGGATATGGAGCGCTTAAATAAACACAGGAATCAGCTGTTGTCACACATGCCATTGGCCTTGTGTTGACCTGAGACATTAGTCACGGAGGCCTTATCTGAAATGGTGTTTTTCAAAAAAAAAAATGCTGTTCAACTGATAAATGACAAACATGGAGCTTTTCAGTTTCATTTACGGTAATGGATGGTAGATGAGAGTGTAAAAGTTTAAACAAATTGTTTTTTTTAGTGATTTTGGTGACACTTAAAATGAACTAGTGGAAAACTAAATATATCCAGTAATTATTCAGTCTTGTCTGGCATGCATCGCTTTCCCTCACCTCCTCTTTGTTTTCTCAGCTTGAATAATTACAGATAAATGATAAAATAATAATATTGTTTTAAACAGACCAACCGTTTTAGTTTCGCAATGTTTTCTCATTTATGTGGGATTTCTTGAGTCATGCACATCAGGCAGATAATATCTTAATAATAACTTTTTTAATTTTACCGTTGAAGTTGGGTAATATAAAATGAAAAAAGGAAAAAAGAAAAAAAAACTGTTTGGAAATGCTAGCATATTTTTTGCCATAAATCATTTGTAAATAATTAAAGGGTAATAAATAAATAAATACAAATTGCAATAAAACATTTATAGTTAGGAGAGTAGTTAAAGAGAGTTAAAGTGATATTATGCTAAATCGACTTTTTGGAGCTTTTTATAATGCTGTAATGTTATTTCTGCCTCAGAAACATGCCTAAAGAGAGTTTTATATGTCATCCATGCATGTTTGAGCAATTTAGCAATCTCTTCTGGGCCTTATCGGAACCCCTCTTATGGTTAGCTGTAAGAGTGTTCCACCCACAAGTATATGTCACCTGTGCTCCCACATGACAATTCTCCATAAATACACAAAAGTAAGATGCAAAACAATGCACTACAGCTTTACAAACCTGGTGCAATGTGTAGTTGTTTAATTAGCAGTTGTAATGTGACAGCATGACTTAGCGTGAGAATGACTTTGACTCAGAGCATCAAAAACAACAGTGAAACTTATATAACGTGTTAATACGGTGGTTTAGTCAAATTTAGCATTTTCAAAACAATAAAAGGTAACATGGTGATCTAAATATGTTATGTGTTAGCAATTAATACCTCACAGAAGTAAAATAACCCCTCTTTAAACAAAACATGTATTTGTTGACAGCTTGCCAATGTTTAAAAGGTGCAAAGCCTGCAGTATTCTACAGGTCCTCAAGATAGCCACTTAGCCCCTTTAATCTTCTTTCCTCCCACTGGTTATTTTTCAACCAAACACCAGAAAATCCCACGGATATCTGTAAGTTTACACATCTGCAGTTTGTGTTATTTGAAAACAAAAGTTCAGCGCGCACCATGACTTTTCAAAAATAGACATCACCCGTAAATTGTTAAATACAAATAAATAGTCCATATGTATAACAAAGAGATCCACTCAAGACAGGACATGGCAACTTCTCCAAAAATAATGGGCTTCTTGTCTATTCAAAACAGTGACGTTTTCCCCATGGGTTGTGTCCCTGCTTTAAGTAAACACAGGGTACAGACCACTGTGCGCCTCTTCCTTTGGCTACACTAAACAATATGATTTTCACACAGGTTATATCCTACTCTAGGCCCCATGCCAAGTCCACTTCACTGAAACAACAACACTCCCTCACAGCCTTGAGTTATTGGCCCAAAGGAATAATAGCTTGAGAGGTAGTGGAAGTGGTCAAACAATTGGCTAATGACTTTATTTTTAAATAACGCCATTCATACAATATACAGACAATGAACTTACAGTGCGGGGCGGACGTCTAGTACTAACAACCTTTTGAGTACTCTCTCAAGAGCTATTTTTAGTTTCATTCATCAAAATAAACTATAATTTCCTTGTTTCTGTTAACGTAGCCAGGTCTGGGCTACTACTATCAGTTTGAATACTTTAATGGCAGGTTATTATCTTTTGAATATAATACACCGTCCACTATTGTTCTCACTATATAAATAAAAAGTCTGCAGTTCTGCCCATTGTTTTTTTTTGTTGTTTTTTTTACTTTCTCCAAATGCTTCATATTTGTAAAGACGTCACCAACTCCTGGAAACTGCAGAGGTCACTGAAGGCAGCACAAACTTAGATTAGAGGTGTTTTTGTCTAGAAAGCTGCAAATATACCTTATTTACACTATAGTTGCCAAAAATGACTAGGGACAGTAGATAATGCTATTAAAACACCATATAGATATTTTCTGTTCAGTTTCACTTTAATGGTCTTATATTACACAAATTGTCTGATACAAGCTTTAAGTAATGTTATAATGCTGTTACCTCAACAAAAATATACCTGGATAATAATATAACATAGATCAGTCAGCAGCATAATATAAACACTTTAACAGCAATTTTCCAGCTAACATTTCATTATCATGTTCTTTCCAGCTGATAGAATCCCGGTGGCCATTTGCAGAGAACTTTTTCGGGCTGTTTTTGTGCAAACTGGTGCCGTTTGTCCAGAAAGCTTCGGTCGGCATCACTGTGCTCAACTTGTGTGCCCTCAGCGTGGACAGGTGAGTGTGATGAACGCAGTACCATAGATTGTATATATAAGTGGACATAGCTAACCTGCTAGCTGCCAAAATACATGATTCTGGTATTTTTATTTGGCTATTGTGTCTGTAAATCAAGATATGAACATTAATAACAGAGAAATCAAGCGCCTTCTTGCCCTTTTCCCCTTGACAGCGTTGCACTGCCGGTTTAGCAGGGAGCGGGCGGGAAGGGGCATTGCCTTTAACAGACTCTCTCCGGATTGGCTCTTTGGTTGCTATGATACTGATACTACTACCCCATAACTGTATCCTCCTGCACTAGAGCAAATAAATTTTAATAGCAGCGCTACTAGTAGTCAAAATGACATCTGCATCCAAGTATAAAGCACTTTTACTGTCCGTGAACCAGGAAGTAATGCTAGTGCGCTGTTAGCATGGTAGTTGTTGGCAAAAGTTCTAAAACGAGCTTATAAACTCATCACGGTGTATAATATGGATGCTAAAAATAGAGGAAAGGGGAAAGTTTGGTCGACCGCAAACAGTTTATAATGAACTAGAAATAAGGTACAGTGTCTTTAAATGATAAATGCGGCTTTGTAGGAGACCTGGGAATTGCTAAAGCTAATATGATGTCAGCCTTAGTTCACCTTAGAAAAACATGGCCCACTTATGAATCACTACCCAGAGAGTTACGTGAGAGCTGAAGGAGGTAACCATAGTTAGATTTTAAAATGAACTGGTTCTGTTTTTCACGTTTTTAAGATAGGAAAAATCGTGTACTTTAATGTCATTATCGACAATTTACATATGTTTGATTTCAACCACGTTCCATAGTTGTTTACAATAGTTCTTGCAAGAATTTGAAGAGAATTAAAATCATATACTGTGTAGGTCTGTATTGTAGGCCTATTGTAGACCCATTAATTGACCAGACGATATGAATTATAGATCAGGATTAGTGACTCCATAAGGATGATTTAAAACAGTCCTGGCTCCACTAAGACTGGTTTCTATTGGCATTATTTTTAGTTATCTCAGAAGTATAATAATTGAGCTTGTAACATTTTGTATTGAGTTTGACACTGCTTTGTTATGACTGAGTAAACAATGTTACAAGATCGAAAACCGGTCAGACTACATCACCCTCTCTCAAAACTCTCTCAATCACTTTTTCTGTTCTGCTAGGCAACCAAATAAAATGAATGAAAGGGTAGAACTTAAATTGTCTGTAATTAGACTGGCTGCTGTCTACCTTACTGCTGTCTAATAGTGCGCTGGTCTTTGAGAGTTGTGAAAAATGCTTAGAAACTCATTGTGGTGAATTTTTAGGATGTTCGAATGCATATGTTAAGTCATTACGTTATTATGATCCTAATTCCTAAGCTTGAATCATTCTTAATAAACTATTTTTTCATTAAGTCTTTGTTCATGCTTTGTTAAAGGGCCCATTAAAGTGGTCCCTTGTTACGTTCTAAAAATAAGCCGCAATAGGCGAAATCCGCAAAGTAGTCAGCTTCAATTTTTACAATTATTCTATATGTTTTGCAGCTGTAAAACCCTTTACCACACACTTTATACACTTTTCTTTATTCATTAACATTTTCTCACATTTCTCTCTTGTTCAAACACTCTCAAAGTTCAAATCTTCATAGGCGTCTTTGTCGGTGCAGAACGTTTCATCGACATTGTGGGTTTTGTCGGGGAGAAAACTTGCAAACATACAGCACTTCAGAGTCATACTGAGATCCAATATTTATGTAAATTTGTCTGAACACATTCTGTACTGTACAGGAGACACGAAGGAGACTGATGGACAATGGTCTACAGTCCCTTAGCCAATCAGGACGCAGAACACAATGCACGTTCATACACTGTAATGGTGCATTCACACTGGGGTGGCAAGAACGCGTTGGATGCCTCTAGTTGGACACCTCTAGTTGGGTACTTCTAGTTGGACGCCTTTGCATTTGAGGACAGACCCCTTTGACACATGTCCGTTGAGGTCTGCGAGTGCCTTCGGATGTTTTGTTTTCCCTATGTCTTTTTAAACGCTGCAGACCAGGTTGAGAGAGTGGCTCGCAAAACGCAGGGCAGCTAAGTCTACCATAGACTTTACATGTAAACTCGACACCCCAGATGCCCTGGTGTGAATGCACCATAAGAAAAGCATGCAAAATTACACAAAAAATAAAAAAATAAATCTGCGAAACAGCGAGACCGTGAAAGGTGAACCACAATATAGCGAGGGACAACTGTATTACTCTTTTCCCTAATCTATGTTACAATGTTTTCTCTTCACAAACAGACCTGGAGTTGTGTTTGTTTCATTCACACATGTTTAACACACAAACATATTTAGGCTGAGTTCTTCTCTCAAACAGTAAACACTCTGTTCCACATTGTGATGTCATGTGGTATTACAGGAAGTGCTCCATTGTGTTTTAAAACTCCATATACATTCACTATAATCATTTGGATAATTTCAGCACTGGAATTGTCGGTCTCTAGTGAACTAAAGGAGCTGTTAACTGTTACTACTGACAGAGCATTTGAGCTTTGGAGATACAAACAAACTAATAAAACCAGGATTACTCAAACATGTGTGAATGAAACTGAATACACCTCCATGTGTAACAGCATTATAACATGGCTTAAACATCACAACAGTCAATTTTGTGTAATATGAGACCTTTAAGGCTAATTAAAGTGTAGCTCTTATAAAGTGCCACCAAATAAAGTTTCTTTCTTTTCTCGCAGTGGAAATACTTTGCGAGCTCAACCATAGTGCATTGCAATTAGACCTCCAGTCCCCCGCCCTGTTTAGCCAATGGAAAGATTCAGTCTTTTAATAGCAGCATTAAAACTATAATGCATGTATCACTTTATGAATATGAATAATTCCATCTTAAATGTACTTTTAGTGGTACCTATGGTAAATAAATGATGATTTGGAAGTGCTGCAGTGTTGTCCTGTTGTTAAGAGCACTATATACCAGGGCCAGGAGGTATTGGACATATTTAATGGGTGAATTCTGAGAAAGGTGTGTGCCTACAGCGCTGTTTACTTGTATACAGCAGCAGACGCGCTCCGTTTGTTTTTAGGATATGGGCGGCAAAAAAAAAGTAGTGTATTATTGAGTGTCTTCTGTTTCTTTTCAATGTTGGAGGAAGAGAAAAAGGTGGATACATTACCACTTAGTGAAATATAAATGCCATCATGTTGTTCTACAGAGAAATTCAAATGTGTCATGAAAAATATATTGTTTTTGCCATAAAATCTTGATGCAGGATTTTACTAAAACATTCCGACAAGCGGTTTCTATTAATGAAACAAACAAGCAAACAAGTATGGAGTACATGAGAGACGGCAGCCAACAGACCCTTCTGCCAACGCGGGCCAGTCTGGAGGCTTCACACTAAATATAAATATTAGATATTTAAAATAAACAATTGATCATCTCTCTTCATTAAAGCTTAACATTTTCAGAGTCTTGCTGACAGAGCGCTTTGTTGTGTTTGGTGCGCTGCCATGCAAGTGTGAACTTCGAGAGAGAGACACGGGTATAGCAGATAGTTTCTGCTTACAGATGGAAAGAACCAGACTTGAATTATTAATTATTATGTCCTCAATGTTAGAGTGTCCCATATACTAAGGCGAGGCGAGGCGAGGTGAGCTTATTTGTACAGCACAATTGTTACACAAAGTAATTTTACAGAATAAGAAGGACATTAAAATCATAATACAACAAATTAAAACATAAATAATCATCATAAAATGAACATTAAAAGAGAAGAGTGCAGAATAAAAACCTTTCAGTCATACGCACAGCTAAACAGAGACGTTTGGAACCTGGATTTAAACATTGTCAAAGTAGAGGCCTGTCTCACATCTTCAGGAAGATTGTTCCAGGTTTTAGCTGCATAAAACTGAAACACTGATTCTCCATGTTTAGTCCTGACTCTGGGACCAGCAGGAGGTCGGTTCCTGAAGTCCTCAGAGTGTGAGATGGTTCATGTGGCTCTAACATGTGGCAGATGTACTTTGGTGCTTTGGTGCTATGACAGAGATTCTAGTGAGGACCCGAGCAGCAGTGTTCTGGATGTACTGTAGCTGTCTTAATGCTTATTTGGAGTGGTCACCATCAAATTTACTCTCTTATACAACACATTTTATATTAGGTGTGGAGACATTTCTGTTGAGCATAATACTTCTATTTTATTTTATTTCTTTCAAAATGTCAAATTCAATTGTATTTATTACATTATTTTTAATGATCGGATGTTTTGTGTCTCTAAATATTACTTTCACATTTCATTTGTCATTTTGGTTATGCAACGTTTACCAAATATTCGTCTGTTGATTTTGTTTTGTCATCTTGTGGTTCTTGGCTTGTATACTCTAAAGCCTTCTAAAGCGTATACCACAATAACAGTGTAACTATTTGCATACGTTTTGTGAATAGGACTGAGCATTGTAGATTTCTTCACTTATCCAGCCTGAGACATTTGAGAACAAAAAATTGAAGCTGAATAAGATTTGTGATGAAAGTTTCACCCAGATTATTATGTAAAGTAAAAATGTATGTTAAAATGGTTTAGATGTAGATTTAAAAGCTTTATAACTGATTTTTACTGTCTTAAAAACATGAAAAACAGAACTAGCTATTTTAAACAGTTTGCAGTGGCCCAAAGTTATTCCTCATTTACCTTATGCATTCTGATAATCTTAATCTTGTAGTTTTATTGGTCTGTTTTATTGTTCTTTGTGTTGTATTATCTGGATATTTGCTTTTTTTGTTTTTGACTTTTGTATGAAGCACTTTGGGTAGCTTAAGCTGTATGTAAATGTACTTATGTATTAAACTGAAAAGAATTGAACTGAATGCTAAAGACAAACCAACAACTAGCATGCTAACGTGCACTTCCTGATTACTGTACAATGAAACACTTTATAACTAGATGCAGACAGTACACAGCAGACTTATTTTGACCTCAAGAGCTGAAAGTTTGCTCAAATCCATGGGAATAAATTGGATACAGGGCCTTTAAGTCTGAAAACTCAAAATAAGATGCTGTTTTCGAGTTTCTAGAAACATCTCCAAAGCTTTTCCTTTGCTCAGACCGATCCCTCTCATTGCTTTTGTTACAATGTCCAGGTATCGAGCTGTGGCCTCGTGGAGCAGAGTTCAGGGGGTGGGCATCCCTCTCTTCACCGTCATCGAGATCGTGTCCATTTGGCTCCTCTCCCTCCTCCTCGCCGTCCCAGAAGCCATTGTTTTTGACATCGTCTCGTTCAACTACAGAAACCAAAGCTACCGCACCTGCATGATCAACCCCAAACCAGGCTTTACCATGGTAAGCAATCTTAGAGAGATTAGAACCTGACGCTTAAAGGAGACGTGCAAGAGATAAGAGCTGAGATAAGACTAAAAGCACAATATGTTTCCTTTTAGTTGTTTTTATTTGGTGCAGATTGTGAAAGGTTAAATGCAGAGACAAAACAAGCCGTAGGTGGATGACAAACTTGTACGTGAAACTGAAAGTGCTTCTTCAGGGTTAAATTTCTATTGTTTGAGAGTTTGGGTATGAGAGAGCCTCTAATGGCCCGCTGGCACACTCACATGACCTATTTTGGGTTGGCAAGCAGTTATTGATGCTGTAAAATCAATCATGTAAAATATCATATCCTGCAATAAATGATGAGAGAGATGTTTTTAGAAGAGATGATGGACACTTCTTAGTATTTTCCGGAGTATAAGGTGCACTTTTTTTTAATAGTTTGGCCGAGGGTACGACTCACATCTGATTTGTATGTGAAATATGTTTTTTTCTTCATTATTATGCATTTTTTGGCTGGTGCGACTTATACTCCAGTGCGACTTATACTTCGGAAAATACAGTACACATTATTTACCATGCTAATAAAGGAAGTTTTTCAGTAACTACTTATAACTATGCAAGCCTGCTCACAGTAGGATACAGCACAATAAACTCAACCCAAATGAAGACTCTATAACTTTTTTTTTGGTTGCTAAAACGTTACATACTATTGCTTTAAGCCAATTAAGGTCCGATTGCCTGAAAAAGTGTGCTAAAAGTGATGGCAAGTCCCAAAGGAGGTGTGGAAAGTTTATTGTGGAATAGCACTTAAAAATAATCCAAAAACTATGATTAGTTATGTATGTTTTTTAAATGGAGATAACCACTTAAACATGTTTGACAGATTTGGTTGTTGGGTCATAGTCGAACACGATAACCCCAAATGACCTTTGACTTCTCTACATCAAGTACCACAAGTATAGACACAGTGACTTACATACTGTGCTTGTATAGTGAAAATCTGATCACAAGATAAAACTAATTCTCGGGGTTGTATCCCTTTAAGAACTGCTCTACTTTGTCGAGAAAGGGTTTACACCGATTAGGGCCATAATTGATTGCAGGCCAAGTGCAATTACAGAGCCTGAAGCCACATGTGCTTGTGTACCACATGTATGCGCACTCAAATATCCGCTCCCCGATGCCAGCCATAGTAAAAACAGTGAAAAAGTAGTGCTCAGACCAAGGCAAATGTTTGGTCTGTGAGCCTGTTTACCGCATGGAGAACCGCAGAGAGCAGGGTGGCCCCATTACACCACAGTGAAATTAAAAGAAGGTGCTCGTAACAATGTACAGCCGCTAAGTACTGGAGTTATGGGGAGCGGGAGTGCAGGGTGAGACTGGAGATGAGGATGCTGTGTTTGCTTTTATTTATCTACTTTTTTTATTTAATTAAAGGTCTATGTGGTTTGTGTAAGTAAGATCTCATCATACAAAAAAACAATGGTAAAACTCTATGAAATAAATGTGACCATCTAGTCCCCATTGATTATTTTAGTATTTTTTAGGTTCCTATTACTGTAAATGTTTTCATGACAGCCTTGAGTCCATTCTGATACACTGCAAAATAGAAGAAACAGACAAAAAATCAGAAAAACGTAGAACAACATGCATCTTTACTGTAAGCCGGTTGCTCGTCTCCATGGAGATATTGTTCCATGGTGACCAGGTTGGGTGGGCTTGAGGGGGTACTGGCCTCACCTAGGATGGTCAATGCACCCCTAAAGATTTTTGCCCCACTTTCATAGCACAATCCAATCTTGACTTAAAAAAAATGTTCAAAATGAGATTCCGCTAAAAAAAAAAAAAAAATCCATATTAGCTTTTACGTTTCATAACTACATTTAAGCAAGTTTAAAATAGCAAAGGCAACATGGTGGGGGCTCCTCCAACCAAAAATGTCTGGTTCCGCCCCTGATGGTGACTGTTTTTAAGTTCTTAAGTATGGTTTAGCTTTATAATTCCATGGAATCGTGCAGTTGAGATGCCCCCTCCAGACAGTTATGCAGGCGTTCCCTAAATATTGATCTAGATTTGAGTAGTTTTGTCCACTTTAAACTCGACTTAGATGATTATGAAGAAAAATCATTGCTTATTTGATTTTCTTATTTAGAAAAAAAGTCTGTCGTGTACATATTTAGTTGTATACATGTGTTGCTGAAGCTCATGACCTGTGCTTGTTCTGTTTTAGTTCTACAAAGACGCGAAGGACTGGTGGCTGTTTGGGTTTTACTTCTGCGTTCCTCTGACCTGCACAGCCATCTTCTATACTCTGATGACTCTGGAGATGCTAACCCACAGGAACGGCAGTCTGCGCATAGCCCTCAGCGAGCATCTCAAACAGGTCACACATGCTTTTTTTTTACAACCCAATACCATTAACATCAAGCCAATAGATATGTAAGAAAATACTGCAGTTAAGGATAGGATTGAAAAGTATTTAATAACACTAACCAATAATGTGGGAATATGACAATCAGGAGAGCCTACCTCGCTTGCTTTGCTGTTTTAAATGTTGTTAGCCACTGTAGTGATTCATAAAAGCTAATATGGATTTTTTTTATTTTATTTTTTTATTGGAATCACATTTTAAACATAATTTTTAGTCAAGATTGGAAGTCCTGTGAAAGTGAAGCAAAACCTTTTGGGGGACCATGCTAGTGGAGGCTAGTGCCCCCTCAAGCCCCCCCTGGCGCCGCCCCTGATGACAGTACTTATTATTAGTATTGCTATTTTATTAAGAATCATAATTATCGGCGGAAAATGTTTCGTGTGAGAGGATGTGGGGAAGTTTGAGCGGTGAGGAAGAGGTTTTTATGGTTTTGATTCCATTATTTTTTATTGTATTCTACTTTATGTTACGTGATTTAAATGAAGTAAAAGTATAAAAATTACAATTACACAGTTAGCGAATACCTCAACTCTTTATACTTTCTACAAAAACAAAAGAAAAATTATATATTTATCCAGTAGGTATCACTACAGTGTCATCAAGAATCACATAGTTACATCATATAAATCATTCCTGACAATCGTAGTAAACATTTTTCACTTTTGCAGAGGAGGGAAGTGGCCAAAGCAGTCTTCTGTCTGGTTTTAATATTTGCCTTGTGTTGGTTCCCACTCCATCTGAGCCGGATTCTGAAAAAGGTGGTGTACTATCC
This sequence comes from Periophthalmus magnuspinnatus, assembly GCF_009829125.3. Taxonomy (NCBI): domain Eukaryota; kingdom Metazoa; phylum Chordata; class Actinopteri; order Gobiiformes; family Gobiidae; genus Periophthalmus; species Periophthalmus magnuspinnatus. Next base: position 29,232,345 of record NC_047126.1, read on the forward strand.
CAATGATGAGTCACGCTGTGAATTTCTCAAGTGAGTCTTTGTTTCAAACGATTTACCATAACAAATGCATGATAAGAAAACATTAGACAGGTTTTTGTCTTTCACTTTCAGTTTCCTGTTGGTTCTGGATTACATCGGGAGCAACCTCGCCACGATCAACTCCTGCATCAATCCCATTATATTGTACTTTGTCAGCAAAAAGTTCAAGAACTGTTTCAAGGTAAGACGCGGCAGGATAGAATATATATTTAACTAAGGCGAGTGCACACCTTGACACACTGAAGAATAAATGCAACAAAACACAGTGGCTTATTTTGACTGTTTAGTGACTACTTGTCCCAACTTATCAAACATGCTTCTGTCTTAAAAATGTCGATAACAGAGTTTGTCCATTTTAAATACCGTATTTTCCAGAGTATAAGTTGCACCAGCCAAAGAATGCATACTAATGAAGAAAAAACATATTTCACATATAACTTGCATCTGAGTATAAGTCGCACCCCGGTCAAACTATGAAAAAAGTGCCATTTATTGTCCGGAAAATACAGTAGCTTGAGGTTATAAGAACGCCACTGCTAACAACAACTAACATGCTAACAGCGCTCCAGGCTTACTTTCACATTTATGGCGATTCACAGCTGAAATCCCCTGCTAGCCCTGCCCACTTAGCCCATTCTCTCACTCTGATTGGATAATATTGTCTGTCCCTGGCAGTTGTTTCCTTATGGTTCACATCAACCAAAACACCTTGTATGGAGCGCAACTGCCCGGCCCCTGGTTCCAGAAGTAAATTTTTCCAATAGAGCGAAAAAAAAAAAATAAAAATTGAAAGTTTGAAAGCTTGCTGAGGGCTAATCCGATATGTGCTGACTAATTACCACAAGACTTATAATTTTATCTAAAATCTGGTTCTGAAACTTTATAATCCTGTAAGATATTTTAAAAAAAATTCGAGAATCTTGCATTTAAATGTGTTTTTTTGGATTTAAATCAAAGACCCTTTGGTTATTTGGCAGCTCGTTAGCCTCTGTGATGCCTTTTAACTTTTAATATCTGAATTTGGAGAAATGAATGGAAAATGTACTTGCAGAACCAGAGACGACCTTACTGTGGGCGGAGCTGTTGAGCTCCATTGGCAATATACGCTTTGTTTTTTTTTCTCACAAAAGACATTTCCCTGAACTCAAAGAAATTAAAAGTTCAGGCCTTTTAAGAGGACAGGATTACGAAAACAGACCTTCCAATCCAAAAGACCTGGTAAAGTGTTCATTTCATTTAACTTACCTCACAAAACTATTAACCAAAGTACAAAGACATATTTAAAGACTTGAGTAAACACTAAAATGACTCATCTTCCCATAATCCGTGATACAGGGGTGAGTTTTAGTGAGCAACGTCTACCATCTGTCCTGCTTCAGTTTACAGTCCCAGGTCGTACTTTTTAAACATCAACGCTGGCCCCGCAGAGATAAACCATGACTCCTCTGCTCACGTAACACGCATGAACTACTCATGTCTGTACGATCTGCTTCTCCAAATGTTTACCTTTCCTAAATGTCTTTCCAGTCCTGCCTCTGCTGCTGGTGCTATTCCGACAGCCAAGTCAGCAGCATCGGACAAATGAACGGGACCAGTATCCAGTGCAAGAGTCCCGAGCCTAACAACCTTCACACGGATCGAAGTTTGAGGAAAGACAGCGACTGAACTGTAAACGTCCCGTAAACGAACTGTAAATATCTGGATAGACAAACTATATGTTCAACTTGAAGCACTTGGAGATGGTTGACTTTGTTGAGAAATTGAAAAGTTATGAGGAATATAAGTCATTTTGTTCTTGCACGTTATAGCAGGAAACATGAACTTTTTCTCTACCGCCCCCTTATGGCTGGAGGAGGTATCTAGAGACATTTTGTACTACCTGGGCTGTGATAAACAATCTTCGTTTATGGGTAAATCCTTCGCCCATACGTGAATTCTTGTTACCCAGTACTAACCACCATTACTGCAGTACCTTTGGGTGAATACTAGCATACTGTGCCTTTTATGGTTGCAAGTTGAGTTGTAATTTGTAGAATAACTTGTAGCATTGTAGTATCTCACAATGTCACAAGGTAAACAAAAATCCCATACTGCCCCTGACGATCAGAGACAATATGCATCAGTGGCAGCGTTTTTTTTTGCAATTATTGAGTTTAGGGGCTTGCTAAAACTAAATATTTTCCCTTTACTGCCTCCTAGTGGCTGGAGATAGCCTTCATCCGTATCGCACAATGGCACATCTTCTTGAAAAGCAATCATTTGGCTTGAAGTGATTTTTTTTTTTCCTCTAAATCTCCAAATTGTGTATGTTTTTTGGTTTTTTTTGTCTTGTTCGTTGACAAAAAAGATTAACTTGTTTTTCCAGGATGAAGACGTCAAGAAGTTTTAAAGAGTTAATGGAAGGACAATGGACTTGAACTTGTCTTGCGCTCTCTAAGGACCTTTCTTCCTCTGAACTTTGAGTATTCCCACACCCCCAAACAGCGACATGACGAGTAGTAAGAGAAACAGTTTTTAACAGGATACAGCCGAACAGTGACTATAAATATCACTTTAAAAAGGGCAGAACTTCTGGGAAAGTTGCCCCAAAGAAGGAAGCATCCCGAATGTTTGCTGCCAGAGACAATCTTTGGAGATGAGGACAGGCGGCAGTGGGCTAGAGGATACATTTTTGAAAGATTTCGCAGATAAAATTAGTGTAAATGGCAACAGTTTTTTATTTCTTTCGGAAAATAAGGTTCATCTCAGGCCTGAAATTTGAATGGGAATCTATTTGAGGAATTTGGAAGTAAGAATGTAATAAAAACAATCATTAAAGCTAGGCAGCGTTACAGTTTTTCAACTTTTGCTTGTAAATTTGCATAAAAAACAGATTTTCTTTCCAAATTCAGGAAAAACAACTGATAGTAACATGACAGAACTAACATATTTACGGATTGTACAGTAAACATGGAGTAAAATATAGAATTTTACTATTCTATTATAAAAATAAAAATAAATACTTTCCATGGGTTTCAGGCAAATAATTATTTCCTGATATGAAGTTATTGCTTAATTGCTATGGCGACGGAGTACCATTACCGTAGCATAAAACTAATAATTATTTAAATGCTTCAACACAACTAGTTAAGTCTAAAAATATACGTGGTTTTCAATTTCAGATCTTGTATATGTATGTTTTAATTTTTTTAATTTTATTTTTTACACAATTTAAAGTGTGGCCTTTACATCACCACCTTTAGTATCATATTCAGTCATATATGTGCTGCTTATATTTATGTGGAATATGTTATTTCACATTAAACCATATTGTTCTTGACATTATAAAATATATAAACTGTCAAAAATAACCAGCCATGTTTGTCCTAATCCCAAATTACTTTATATCTCAGGGAGTACTTGCATTACACATAGACTATATCCATTTCAGCTTTGTAGGAAAAGTATTTTGGTCTTACAGTATATCCAAGTAATATCCCCTAGTGGCACAAGGCGATATTACATGCCAATACGACAGCACTTGATATGTTTGCATTGCATATAATGATAAGGGATGTTCATCTTTGTATCGAATTTGATAAAGTACACCGCACTTATGTTATCAAAGTATCTGTTATACATATTGTGAATCATATTGTAATTCTGACTTTTTAACATTTTGAAATCTGTCACATACGCGTCCATTGTATCCACGTTGAACCAAAGGCTATTGTCGCTACTTCATTAAGCTCAGATACAGTTAGTAAAGTGACGATGACTACTTTGCTTATACAGACCATAGACTGTATAAAATAAGAAGTGAAGTCTTTATGCAGTCTATAATAAAGACAGTTTTTGAAATACTGTAGTACTTTTAAACTGGGGCAGTAGTAGTCAGCCCAAATGTGTGCAACTTTAGTTCATAAACGATCTAGATTTTGGCTCTGCTCAACAATCGAAATCATGCCCCAAACGTTCTATTTCACTGTGAATATAAACATTCAAACTGCAGCATTCTCCTGTAACCAACAGAATGTATGTGTTTATACCCACTTTTATAAAGTGTACATGTATTTATTCATGTATCTGTACCATGCCAGTGTTACGTGTGAAGGGCACTGTTATATTGTACACTGTAAATATTGTTATTGTAATGACAGCTAATTACCAAAGATTATTGTCACTTGTTGTGCATTATAAGATTAACCGCAAAGACAATTATTATCTGGTGGAGGGTCGGCCGCCTACTTGTCTCCATGGAGATGCTGTTGCTTTGCCTGGATTGTTCCACAGTGTAGTAAAAAAAAGCAGATCTATTATGCAATATCAACTTTTCAGAGCTTTTAGCCATGTTATAGTTGTTCTCTCACCATTTACTCAGCCAAAGTTGTGTTTGGAGACGCCATATTGCCAGTTAACTTATGTTTTCACTTCCACCTGCATACACCCAATGTGACGTACTTACTTTGTTCTCCAATTTTATTTTCTTAATCAGCAATACGCACAAGAGCCACGTTGTCATTTTGGTACAAATGAACAAAAAAAATGTGCCGTTTGCTAGCATGATGTGTAGCTTTCCATCTGAGGTGTCGACAGCTGGACCGATCTTTTGTCCCCATTGGACACTGCAATTTTCTAATGTGGACATCAGCACAACATGTCTTCTTTCAAATTTAGAGGGCCAGGATTCAGATCTGTGGAAAGGCGACCCTGCTCACGATAAGAATGCATGTTTTTCATTGTATTTATCCAGCTACAAAAACACCTGTAATTGAATAAAGGCAAAATAGAAGTTTAATACTGTGGAACATTCCAGACAAATCTATAACATCTCACAAGCAAGTGATGAACCCTGCATCAGAAAAGTTACGCAGTGCACCTTTAAACCTGGACATTCAGTTTGTAATAACTGAATATTTCATGGTTATCAAACTGTTGTACATGCAGTTGCTTGAATGGGTCTCTGACTGAATTCCTTTGATTATTACAAAAGTGTGCAAACAGGTTTGTATGAAGAGTTTGGAATAACAGTTCATGTTTGTACAGATTCTGTGTTATTATGACTATATTATGTGCTTGTTTTTGTTCATTAATGGTGTTACTTGTGCTGCTTATACCAATAAATCCATCTCCAACCTCCAACTCCTGAGGATCACACTGTGGGGTTGATTTCACTAACGATTAATATTGGTTTGGCTCCATATGGGACGAGCACAAGGCCCCCCAGAATGTGATGATGTCAAACACTCAGACGGGAGGGCATCTGAGTTTAACTGTATCATGACATGAAATATGCAAAAGGTAAATGCAAAAAAAAGAATTTTAACAATATTCATTTTAGCTGCCCCCATCTGTATTAAATATGATCGGCCTATAGAATGATATCTAAAACCCAGCAGTAGAGTGTGTGTGTGTGTGTGTGTGTGGGGGGGGGTGTGTGGGTGGGTGGGGGGGTGTGTGTTTGTGTGTGTGTGTGTTTGTGTTTATATGCGTGTGTATGTATGTATGTGTACGTGTGTATGTGTGTGTGTTTATGTGTGTTTGTGTTCATGTATGTGTCTTTATGTTTCTATGTGTTTGTATGTGTGTCTGTGTGTGTATGTGTGTGTGTTTGTGTTTATGTGTGTATATGTGTGTATGTAGGGGTGTGTACGTGTGTGTTTATGTGTGTGTGTCTTTGTGTGTGTATGTGTGTGTATGTATATGTATATGTGTCGGGGTGTATATGTGTGTGTATGTGTGTGTTTATGTGTCTGTACATATGTGTGTGTGTTTATGTGGGTGTGTGCGTGTGGGTGTGTGTGTGTGTGTGTGTATGTGCGTGGGGGTGTGTGTGCGTGTGTGTGAAAAGAGTAGGGAGAGAGAAAGAAAGTAAGAGAGATAGAGAAAGAAAAATAAAGAGGGAAAAGGGGGTATGTGAGCGAGAGAGGGTGGGGGTTGGAGAAAGAAATAAAGAGAGAGGGAGTAAAACACAGGGAGAGAGAGAAGGGAGTAAGGGAGCGAGCGTAAAAGACAGAGAGATAGCAGGGGAGAGGAAGGGTAAGCGAGAGGAGTAAAAGATAGAGAAGGAGAGAAGGGGTAAGAGAAAGGCTAAAAGACAGAGAGATAGGAAGGGAGAGAAGGAGTAAGCAAGATACGGTGAGAGAGAGGAGGGGGTAAGAAAGAGAGGGTAAAAGACAGAGAGAGGAAGATGGAGAAAGAAGAAGAGAGAAGGGATATGAGAAAGAGGGTAAAAGAAAACAAAAGAGGGGATGAGAAGGGGGTAAGAGAGAGAGGATAGAGGGATAGGGAGAGAGAAGGGGTGAGGGAGAGAGGGTAAAACACATAGAGGGGAAGATAGAGAGGGGAGAGAGAGTAAAAGAAAGAAGGGAAAAGAAAGAGGGGACATAAGGGGGTAAGAGTAAAAGAAAGAGAGGAAGGGAGAGAGGGGGTAAAAGACAGAGAGGGTAAGAAAGAGAGGGAGAGAGTGTAAAAGACACAGAGAGGAATCTTTGGAGAGAGAGGGAAAAAGAAAGAGATTGCAAGAGAAGGGTGCAAAACGGAGAAAAGGGAGGTAAAAGACAGAGAGAGGGAAGAAAGGCGGAGGGGGTAAAGAAAGAGAGAGAGTGGTAAGAGCGAGAGAGAGGCGTCTGGGAGTGATTTGGAGCACACCGTGACCTGCTTGGTAACAGAGCCCTCGGGGGGCTAATGTCAGAGGATGTGAGCAGCACATGTGAGGAATAAGACACACACAAAACTAACGCTGCACTTCTGCTTAAGAAATACTTAAAGGATTCTAGTTTTTATGGTCCGTGGTCGTTCAGAGTTTGCATGTTTATTCCTGTTTCACCCATACTCCCAAAACAATCGTCCAGCTAAGATAGTCCTGGCCAAAACCCCACGCTCCTGCTGCGACGATAAAGTGAACCTTATAGTTCCTACGGGAGGGGGGGTAAAAGAAAGAGATACTTTTACAGATAGCAGCTTTAAAAGAGGAGAAAACACATAAAGAGATAGGGAGGGAGTAAAAGATGACAGAGAGAGAGGTTAAAAGACAGACGGATAGAAAGGGAGAGATGGGGTAAGCGAGAAAGAGAGGAGGGGGTAAGAGAGAGAGTGTGTAAAAGACAGAGAAGACAGTACAGAAAGAGGGAGAGAGAAGGGGTTAGAGAAAGAAGATAAAAGAAAACGAAACAGGATGAGAAGGGGGTAAGAGAGAGAGGGTAAAAACACATAAATAGATAGAAAGGAAGAGAAGAGTGAAAGTGAAAGATGGAGAGTGGAAGAGAGAGAGAGGTTAAAAGACAGACAGAAAGGAAGGGAGAGAAGGGGTAAGCAAGATAGGGAAAGAGAGAGCAGGGGGTAAGAGAGATAGAGGAAGATGGAGAAAAAGGGAGAGAGAAGGGGTTAGAGAAAGAAAATAAAAGAAAGCAAAAAAGAGGATGAGAGAGAGGGTAGAGGACAGAGAGTAGATGATAGAGAGGTAGAGAGAAATATAGAAAGGGGAGAGAGGGTAAAAGAAAGAGAAAGAGGGGACAAGAAGAGGGTAAGATTAAAAGAAAGAGAATAAGGGAGAGAAGAGGTAACAAAAAGGTTTAAAGATGAGAAAACAGAGAGATAGGAAGGAAAAGAAGGGGTAAGTGAGAGAGGGACTAACAAATGGAGAGAGGGAGAGAGAGGTTAAAAGACAGACAGATATGAAGGAAGAGAAGGGATAAGCGAGATAGGGAGAGAAAGAGAGGAGGGGTAGGAGAGACAGAGAGAGGAAGACAGAGAAAGAGGGAGAGAGAAGGGGTTAGAGAAAGCGAAAAGGAGGAAAACAAGAAAACGAAAGAGGAGATGAGAAAGGGGAGGAGAGAGAGGGTAGAGGCCAGAGAGAAGACAATAGAGAGGTAGAGAGCGAGGGTAAAACACACAGGGAGGAAGACTGAAAGGGGAGAGAGGGTAAGAGTAAAAGAAAGAGAGGAAGGAAGAGAAAAAAATAAATCAAAAGTGTATATGGTAGCTTTAAAACACCAGAAAACACATAGAGGGATAGGAAGAGAAGAGGTAAGCGAGGGTAGAGGATAGAGAGTTTAAAATAGAGGGGTAGAGAGAGAGAACGAGGGTAAAGAAGAGAGGGTAAAAGAAAGAGAAAGATGGGACAAGAACAGGGGTGAGAGTAAAAGAAAAGGGGAAGGACAAGAGGGAGATGGTAGCTTTAAAAGACGCCTGTCTTGGAACTTTAAAACCTCACTCCCCTGTATGTACCTCCATGTACATTTGTGAGAGCAGTACTATCATAAATACTCACATGTCCCGTTTGCTCAGGCCAATTACAGCATATCAACAGTCTGAGAATTCCGGCCTGATCTGGACCACTTTTGAGGCCAGGGCAAACAAGGCCTTTTCTTGTTTAACTTGCAAAAAAACTGCTTCAAATGTGCGCGTGTATCTGTATAATGATAAAAACTAAATTATCTATTAAAAAAACATCAGACTCCTCAAATTATTAGTATCAGTTTGGTCCGAAAAAGCACTCCACAAACACCACAACAATGTTCTGTAATTTGTTTTTGAATATATTCCGTTACTTCCTGCTTTGATATTATTGTAAAATTATCAAACATTATTTAATACAGAGGCTATGCACACGCAGGCCTCGTATCTTCGACAGCATGGCCTGGAGTAATCAGCGTGTACAGGAACACAAACAGACGATGAGATAAGCGTCGCTCTGCTGGTTTGGCCTGGGTTTGGGATTATACACACACACAGCTCTGGTAGACGTCTCATTGGGAGAAGCTGCTCGGGTTTAATGATACTTGGTACTTTGCACTGTGTTTCCTCCAGAGACAGTTCGTATTTATCTGCCTCCATGAACCTTCCAGATAATTACTTGGAAGAGCATTAGTTGAACTGGCGGCTTTCTTTGTAATGTACGAGCAACACTGTGTTAATCAAGTTATTTTTATCAGACACACACACATACACACGCTATAATAATGAATAATAAATTAATTGTTGGCACATTGGGTAGCGTAATTGTTTTCAATATATTTTACCAAATTATGACAACAGATAAGAGGTAGCTTAAATATCAGTAGTATCCGTAATACTAATACCATCTGATACTTTTATATGTGATGTAAGACCCAGCCAATATTGAGACACAGGCCACACACGGGTTATGTACATGAATTCTGAATAGCTGTATCCTCTTAGGACCTGGCGTCTACCTGTGTGGACAACACATTTTGTGTTGTCTAGGCCACAATATATATTTTTTTTCTCTACAACGTCCTGGTGTCCACATATGAGGTCATTAAACTGTCATTTAAAGGCGACATAAGAGGATAACACATTATAGTTTAGACCAGGGGTCACCAACCTTTTTGAAACTGAGAGCTACTTCACGGTTACTGAATCATACGAAGGGCTACCAGTTTGATACGCTCTTCTGAAATAACAAATTTGCTCAGTTTGCCTTTAGTTATACATTATTTATAATGATTAGTAATACTCACCTATGTAAAGACACTGATCATGTTAATGATTTCTAACAATGATTATCAAAAATGACAACAAGGTGGGAAACAGATATCAATATTCAACACTTTATCTCTATTAATCACAGTATTTGTTACATTTTCAGATGATCACTTACATCACTACATTTTAGCAAAAAATATCCCATTTGCACAAGCCACTGACATGCCCTGTTAACAAATCATGAACTATGTTGCAACATGTTTCAAAAAGTTAACAATTATGTAATGTTAAACAAAATCAACTTACATATTTTTAAATATGTAATACATTTTTTATTTCACATTTTGAACTAATGGCCAAGTCTGTGTTATGTTTAACAAAATTATAACTTTTAAATGTCATGAACACACTTTTAAATTGAACACAATTCTTCAATATTTTAATTCAACTTTGCCATGGCACTACCATGTTGTCACTGACTACATCTGGTATCCGTCCTTGGTTAGTGGGAAGACTGGCATTGCATGCTGTTCACCAGTGTGTTGTAATCTGGTGTGTAACTTGACACTGCAACTGTGAGTGAGTCTCTCAGATGTGCATCAGTGAGGCGTGTTCTGTGTTTGTTTTTGATGAAGTTCATGTCAGAAAATGCTGATTCACAGAGATAGGTTGAGCCAAACAGGCTGGCAACCTTCATGGCTGCTGTGCATACTCCACTGTACTTCTCTGTGTCAACAAGGCGCCAAAAGTTTGGTGCAGCCTGGTAGGCTTTGAGATGGAGATCATTTTGCAATGTTATAATTTCAATCTCCACCTGTCCAGCATCCAAGTTGAACGTTGCACTTAACTGCTCAGCAAAGCATGTGGTGTCCCCATTCATGAAAGGGTTGGAAATGAAGAACACACATGGTTCAAGCTGATGAAGGTCACAAAACCTATTCTCAAACTCTTGCCCAAGTCTGTTTATTACTTCAATGTACTTTTCTGCCACTTTTTCAAATGTCTCAGATGCAGAAGCATTGTCTTTCAGCACTGACTGCACAGAGGGAAAGTGCAGAACTTTTTTTCTCTGTAAATCTGCAGAGAATGCATTCATTTTGGCTTTAAATGCATTTAAAGCACTTATCATATCGACAACAGTCTTACCTTTGCCTTGCAGCTGGCAGTTCAGGAGGTTTAGTTTCCCAGTAATGTCCACCAAAAATGCAAGGTCAAGTGTCCACTCTGTGTCCTCTAGCAGTGAGACATCTTCGCCTTTGGACTGCATGAACTCTTTGATTTCACGCAAAAGAGACAAAAAACGATGCAAAACTCGTCCTCTGCTGAGCCATCTGATTTCTGTGTGTAGCAGTAGGTCCCCATATTCTGCTGACATCTCCTCTAATAGTACCTTGAAAATCCTGTGCTGCTTTGCTTTGGAGCGGATGTTGTTTATGATTTTCACAACGGGAGTCATCACGTGCCCAAAGCCGATCACTTTCGCACACAACGCCTGCTGGTGAATGATGCAATGGTAATGCAGAAATTTGGGGAAGTCTGGGTCACGTTTACAGTGAGCGATGAAACCTGTCTGTCGGCCGACCATAGCAGGAGCCCCGTCTGTTGTCACCGCTACCAGCTTTTCCAATGGCACCTTTTTCTGCACGAAAAACTCCTTCACCGTGTTATAAATGTCAACTCCTCTCGTAGTTGTCTTTAAGGGCAGTAGTGTCAGGAGTTCTTCTTTTGTGGAGAAATCATTAAACACCATCCGGATAAAAACCAATAACTGCGCTGTACTGCTGCTGTCCACGGACTCATCGCACTGGAGGCTAAACCACTTGCACTTCGCCAGATCCTGCTCCAACTGATCGACCAAGTTACTGGACATAGCTGATACTCGTCTTGCCATCGTAGATGCCCCCAGTTGGACGTCGGAAAGAGTGGAGATTAGGTCGCTTCCATTTTTCTCGTCTTTAAATACAGTGTTAGCAATTAATAACATCGCTTCTTTGACAACTTCTCCATCTGTAAATGCCTTTTTTTTCTTGATCAGAAAATGTGTAGCTCTAAACGAGGCTTCGGTTGCTTTTTGTGAGTTTTTGGCCGGCCTCGTAAAAAAAGACTGTTGCTTACCCAGAGCGGTCTTTAGCTCACGGGCTTTTTCTGCCCGTAGGGCGCTTGCAGGTGGATATTTATCATGGTAGCTTTTGTGACACGTATTGAAATGTCTCTCCACATTGTGCCGTTTTGCTGTCGCCACGGTCGTCCCGCAAATCAGACACACGCAGGTTTCTTTTACAGTCGTAAAAAAGAACTCCTCTTCCCATTCACTGTGAAAGAGATACGTTTTCTTTCTTTTTTCTGCCATGTTTTTGGGGTACGAAAGTGCATACAGCGCCCGCTAGCTTACTCTCCACATCCCACAAGCTCTACTTTACTGCCCATAGGTAAATATTGTGCGCGTTAACCTTAAACTTTAAGGTTAACGCGCACAATATTTACCTATGGGCAGTATCACACTTGTATGTATATAGATTTAAAAAATACTATCTTAAAAATACTTTAAGGCTTAAAGTATTTTTAAGATAGTATTTTTTAAATCTATATACATACAAGTGTGATTAAAAAAATAATAGCAACAGAACAAAATTAATTTTTAGACGCAGCTCTCTATGAGATGTGCTATTTTTGGAACAGGCCCGCGGGCGACTCATGTGGTCCTTGCGGGCGACCGGGTGCCCGCGGGCACCGTGTTGGTGACACCTGGTTTAGACTGAAGATGGACTCAGCAGCACTTCAAATGAGACGCAATTGTTGTTTCTCATTTTATTTTTACTCTCAGGAAAAATGGTGCTGTATCCAGGCACTTAATAAATAGTTTTTGCAAAATATTATTCATATGTGATTTTATATTGTTCTATCAAAATCATAAAAAAGTAGAACAAATGTCCTCATACGTCGACATCATTCTTAATTTTTACACTTATCAGGTCCAAATCAGCCCAAATAACAAAGAGAAATTAATAAAGCATGTAATAAAGCTCAGATCTCAGGAGGGTATGGTAAATGGTCACATCTTTATATAACGCTTTTCCACTTTCACACATATATTCATACGCCAATGTACACAAACACTGGAGGCAAGGTGGGTTAAGTGTTTTTCCCAATGAAACAACAACAGCATTCATTTGTAGGAGCTGGAATCGCACCGCCGACCTGTGAGTCAGTGGATCTGCTGACTGCTCTCATGATGATGTCTATGTCGAGAGTGGGATTCGAACTACCAACCTTCAGATCAGTGGACAAACGCTACCGACTGAGCTACTGTCGCACTGTATGTCTTCTTAAAATATATTTCTATGTGTCCTTTAGTTTTTGATTCAAATGTAGTTAATTTCTATCTTCTATTTGAATTAAATATCTAGCTTAGGCGCATGCGTGTGTTTCTGGTCGGTTGCAGAGATCTCTTTGTTTGTGACCCAATATTATGAGCAGAAACAATTTTTGAATAAATTGCAGTCTATCTATTTGATGTGGACTCTGTTTTGAATTCCACTCAATCTCCCTGACGTCATAACTCGGGTTGTTTGTGTTGCTTCTTGAATTCCCATTTCTCCGACAGTTTTAATATAAACCTTCTGCTCAGAAAGTCACAGTTACAATTTATTTGACACCACATTAGCGCAGGATTAGTGCAGCCAATTACGTTCACTGTTCACCATAACACTGCTACCTCAAGATACTTATCAGATGGACGTATCTTCGTAATAGAGGTAGCATTGATTTTCAAACGGAATACCACATATAGACTATTACGGGCAGAGATTTGTTAAATGCTGTCTATAGATTTTTCACTCAATCAGAGGAGGAACAGAGGAGCCAATGCTGTTCGTGTACAAGAACATTTCCTGAAACAAAGTCTAAATAAGTAATCTAGGAACAATTATAGACTTTTGTATTGCTTTATAAAATGATTTCAACAATAAAACACTTATTTCCTGCCTTGAAGAAGTTCCACCTCATATGTTCAATCTACACGTGTATCCCGCAAGGCTCAACACTGGTACCGCTGTACTTTTACGCTTACGGCAAACAAACCGTATTGTTCTATGCTAAAATATGTATCCGTGGTGATCAAAAGCGGCATATGTTTACGTACGCCTGCCCTTACACGCACTTGGCATGGCAGTCCCTCTCAGCGATGCGTACAACTTGTGGCAAAGACCATTTCTAATTCATAAAAGCCAAAAGGAGGGATACAAAATTCATGAACAATCTGTCCTCCAACAACGAGTGATTGCTGTGACTGTGGGGCAGTGGAGACATGCTGCAACAGAAAGGAAAGATCTGTCTCCAATGATTTTCCCACAGGAAGATGCACAAAAGGTAAGGGTTTGTCAGTGTGCAATGAAAGAGTAAACTTTTGATGGCACATGTCGACTTGAATAACACGTAGTCTAGGTGTGCTCGTCGGTGATGCGTATTTGGTGCTGTGTGGAAATGACTGTTCGTAAATCTTGAAAGTAATTTTGGAAGTTATTAAAAGAAATCTAACTGTAAATATCAGCAGTCAAACAACGGTTACAAAAAATAAGTAAATATGTTAAAAAAACAAAACAAAAAACACGCAAGAAAGAAAGTGCAGTGAATAAAAATGTATATAAAAGTTTATAATTGACCATTTAAACAATTAAGTGTGAGGGATATTGTCCATGTAAGCTATGTCAATATATCTGTTGAAGTACCCCAATATGGATCTCAACAGTGACTGTTTGCTCTGGTTCCCAAAGTAAATTTTCCATTAGGTTTTCCCACAGACATTCCAGAAAATCTAATATTAAGAGTTCAAAGCCATTGCCGATTCTAACCAGCTACGTGGTAACTGATATCCATAATGTGATCGTTTTAAGCCCACAAAGCAAATTTTAAATGTGAGATTTAGCAAAATTCTTTAATAACTTAGCAGTTTATAGCGTTTCAGAGACAGATTTGAAATCAAATGATAAGTCTTGTGGTCATTAGTTACCACAGAGCTGATTAGCCCTGAGCTTTCAAACTTTTAATATGTTTTTTTGTTCAAAAGTCTATGGGAAAAATGAATGAGAAATTTAGTTCCTGGACGGAGGGGTGGGCAGTTACTGTTATAATGTCAATTCAACAGAGGTTTGTCTTTAAATGTCGTCAGACAAATGTGAAATTATTTACAACAGTGCAGAAATAACACTTACCCTTATTTGGAATTTTACAACATGACTTTATTTTTTTATTTAGTTTTTTATGTCTTCTTGCAGCATGTTATTTTTAAATTATAGTCTAAACAAAATACTTGATAATCCCAGTTGTTCATATCTTCAGCAGTATTTACGACATTATAGATATTTCATTTAACTGTCCACTTCTATCGGCAAATTCCCATTAAGTCTAATAATAATAATAATAATAATAATAATAATAATAATAATAATAATAATAATAATAATAATAATAATAATACATTTTATTTCTAATGCACTCTTCATTCCATAGAATCTCAGAGTGCTACAATAAAACAAGAACTTTAAACCAATACTAATTGCTAGATACTACAAAAAAAAACAAAACAAAAACAAAACACATCAACAATAAGCTTTTTTAAACAAAAAGGTTTTTAGAGGTTTTGGTCTACATTTAGCAACAATATTTTTATACAGTTTTATACAGTTTGCGTAAAAATTAGGTAAGAAAATTGAAAAGTTTGCTTTAAAATGTCTTACCTCTGTTCAATTTAACTTATTCAAATTTATTGTGTATTTATCCTGCAAAACCAAACACAATGGACAAAAATGGTATTCTTATCAAACAAATACAGGTCCACTTCTATCACTAACAAAGTAATAACGCTGCATGAAGAAGGACAATGCAGTCAATGGTTAATTCACAGTGCCATCTGCTGGTGACAGTCGAGTCGTGACCAAAAGCTGCACAACAAGTCACGAGATCCACAGCTGGTTTCTCTCTTTTGATTGGTCGATATTTTTAAGGGAACCAATCAGATTACGGGAAAGGGCGGAAGTGCGTTCGATAGCAGGAAGTACAGTTAACAGCAATGGCAAAACATCTCTGGAAACTTTTTGGAGCATAAACAGGATTGGAAACTGTCCTATACAGTGAAGTTTTTTTACCAGCGATTTACATTTTATAAGCAAATGCTGAAATAGTGTTGCGACAGTCGTTTAAAATATGAGAAAGCTAAAGCGTGGGTCATGTGCTTTGTTTGTTTACACGATGAAACAGCTGATATGCTAATATTAGCCAGCTGACCAGACAGGTGAAAAATCTGTGATAAGAACTTAAAATGACCACGTAATTGCATCGACTTGACTGAAATATCATGTAAACCTAAACTGCCTACTCTGTTGATGAAAGAATGTCAAGCTAAATGTCC
Source organism: Periophthalmus magnuspinnatus (assembly GCF_009829125.3). NCBI lineage: Eukaryota > Metazoa > Chordata > Actinopteri > Gobiiformes > Gobiidae > Periophthalmus > Periophthalmus magnuspinnatus. The sequence continues at coordinate 29,248,219 of NC_047126.1, forward strand.
CGAGGCTTACATCTTGTGAGACGAGTTAAATCGTTTAGTGACACGGCCCTGCGTGAGATTGAAAGGCCTTCAGCTTCTACATGACAAAATGCCGTGCTCTTGCGGGAACTGGAGGAGATGGATCCGTCCGCTGGTGGTCTTTTTGTACATTTTACTTTTACTGGTGGTTCTGCCCCTGTGCATATGGGAACTGCAGAAATCAGAGGTCTGTAGTGGTGCTTGAATATAAATCGTTCTTGTCATGCTGTTTATTTGATCTAATGCGATCTAATGTGCTGTATTTGGAGTAATTACACCTTTCTGTTGATCTGCTGAACATGGTGTGGTTACAAAGTTGTCTAGGTTGGCATTTGGTTAATTTCACAAGGCCATGATCATTATATTGAGAAGTGTGTGAAGTCTAAAGTTGGCTTCAGTTTCTAATCTCATAGTTGTTCATATTTCAGCTTGCACATTAATTTTAATATTTTACACTATAAATATGTAAGTAAAGTGTATTTGTTCAGATCAAGGGGCCTCTTTCTCTAGAAACAGTGATATTACTGCAAATTAAAATTACTCAAATAGAAGTCTGTAGTTGTCTGAGAAATTACTCAAGAAAAGTACTACTTAAGTATGATAATGATAATAATAAAACCAAAACTCAAGTTAGAGTACTTTAACTCTGGTGCAGAACAGGACATGTTTTACAAATCAAACAAGAGAAATATCAAGTACTCAGCTTGTTAAATGCTGGAGTATACTGTTTTCAGTTTGTTCACAAATATGATATGACAATGATGTTTTGTGTATTAGAATAGACAGTTTAGTTTTAGACGTTTCTCAAAATATACCACCTGTTTTCTGTTTTGTATCACCTCAGGTTGGGACTCACAATAAAGCCTGGTTCATTGCTGGGATATTTGTCTTCATGACCATACCTATATCATTATGGGGTATTCTGCAGCATTTAGTGCACTACACCCAGCCTGAACTTCAGAAACCAATCATTAGGTAATCAGTCATCATATATTTACACTACTAGAAAATCAAGATTGCCTGTATTTCTTATAGCCTATGTTTTTGGTTTTGTTTCTTCTTCCTCAGAATACTATGGATGGTCCCAATTTATAGCCTTGACAGTGTAAGTAGCATTAAGCATTCTAGTCAAAGCATATAACAGTTCTTTTGCAATAATAATTTCGCCTTTGGTTTTTCAGTGGATTGCGCTGAAGTACCCGAGTATAGCCATTTATGTGGACACATGCAGGGAGTGCTATGAGGCCTATGTCATATATAACTTCATGACGTTCCTGCTAAATTACCTGGAGAACCAGTACCCCAGTCTGGTGATGATGCTGGAGGTCCAGGAACAGCAAAAGCACCTGCCCCCCCTCTGCTGCTGTCCTCCCTGGCCTATGGGAGAGTGAGTTACTTCATACATATACTATAGTCACGTCATTTTATCTCATATTAGATTATATTAAATTTATGTTATTCTAGCAACGCAACAGGTATTTAGTAACATACTTAGGGTTACTTAGGGTTTTACATTTTGTTTATTCTTAATGCCAATATTAATCTAAAATGCATTAATCAAAATTATCATTTTATTATAGAAACAAATTTTGTAACCCATTTAATTGTTAGAAAAGAAATTGTTCAAATAACCTTTCTTTGTGTACTACATTATGGAGATATAATATACATGCAGACTGCAGCCTCTACTTTGAAACCTTTGGAAACAGTCTTTCACTCAGCCCCTCATTTCATAACAGGCGATGAATTAAAAACCCATTACAGTCCACTCTATGAAAAAGTAGGTTGGCCATCGCTAGAGAACAACACTGTATAAATAGTATTTATAGACTGCCTGAATATCTCACTTGTTTGTTGAACTTGGATACAGGAACTTTAAATACAAGTTCTCATGATTGTGTTCGTCTAAAACCTGGCTGCACTAGAACTGAAATGGGTTTTGGTTATTTTGCTTTTTCAAAATGGAATATGTTTCAAAGACATACAAAACTAGATACAATGGTGCCACTAATGCACTTTAATAATCTCTTGATAAACATTTATAATTACCCATGCACATGATTTTAATGATTTGAATGGACCTATAAAATTATTTATTTTGTTTATATTGTCTAAATAGGGAACACATGAAAAAGAGTCTGATACTCTGATTTGGCACTCTCTGTATAAATAAAAATAATTGAAAACAGAAACAAACAAAACTGAAAATAGGCACAGATGCATTGAATTTCTGTTCAAAACTGCACCACTGACAGATCCCTCCTCTTCATACTTGCATTTCATTGTAACAAGCAGCAGATATTACATTTTTTTGTGAATAAACACAAGTCAGTAGAAGTTGGCAGACATGGTGGGAAGGTGAGAATACAGGACACAGCAGCATTCCTCAAACAAACCAATCTAAATGACAAATCTGAGTATCCAATCCAACTTTATTTGTAGAGCACTAAAAACAACATGGTCGACCACAGTGTTTAACACACAAAGATAATTATTAGGGAACATTTATAAAATGTTCAGAGGCTTATAAAAGATCATTTTACATATCATGTCCCCTTCAAATAGTACTACAATATTTAGTGCTGCTGTGTTTTTTTTTTTGTATTGTTACTGCATTCGCTTTCTCTACAGATGTAATTCATGCATTTATAGTCTATTAACTAACTCAAATATTTAAGTGAGTAAATTAATACACTGATAAATGTACACAAATTCAACATATCTTTTTATTACAGTAATGGGCATGTTTGAGGATTTTGTAGAAAATTAATTACTGAAAACAGTATGAAAACATATAACAGATCATATTTTTAATAAGTTTTGGCTTTGTATCCTCAGTAAATGCACTTTACTTTGGGAATGTTGAATGAATGCTTTAAAACATACGTACATAATCATTGACCCTGTGGTAGTGTGTGGAGTGTAAAAACTCCTGTGTATACACAAGGACACATGACCCATAATCTTTTATTGTTCTTCATCTTGTGACTTTCAGTCCAGTAGCTGTCATCAGTTTTAAATTAGCCTTAGTCCGAAGATCTCATTTTTTTTTATCAAATCAAACAGTACTGGCTGATGTATTTCATCAGGAGTAGCCACTGATGACATTCGCAGATTAAAACATGGTAAAGGATATATTAATTTAATCAACCCATTGTTATAGAGCTTCTAGTATTGGATATGTACAACTAGGGCTGGGCCATATGAGCAAAAAAAACCTCAAGATTTTCTTTCCTCATGTATTTATTGACAGAGGATTGGCTGTAGACCATATAATTGACAATTAGATATGAGTGATTCATTGATATCCCAATATTGTGCTCATGGAGATGCTTTTCAGCTGTTTTGGGATGATGCCACTTCCGGGACCAACTGGCAACTTCACTTATTATAACTTTGTTTTGTTGTGGGGTTTTTTTAAGTTTTTTTAAAATTGTTTTTATTTTGTCAAAATTCTGCCTGTCTTGGACCTGGAAGTGAAATTGCACTTAGCAACTCTATTGCTGTGCCTGTCTCACAGTTTGGTATTACACTTATCGATCTTACATTTATTTAACTGCATCGGTTTAAATGGCTTAATAACACAGATTACTGTGAGCGGGGTCACTGCTCCACAGATCTGACCTGTTACATGCCACGTGCTTGCCTTCAAGGATATAAATAAGTTTAATGTCATACTGTGCAACATTCTTGGTAAAGCAAAAAATCTCCATGGAGACAAGCACACTGGACACTCTACCAGAAAAGTGAGGTTCTTTTCCCCTCTTCAGGGTTCTGCTGTTGCGGTGTAAGCTGGGAGTGCTGCAGTACACAGTTGTCAGACCGGTCACCACTGTCATTGCCTTGTAAGTAAATGTGTCCTACTCGTTTTTACTACAAACTTCGTGCAGATGTTAAACACAAAGTTCTCTCATGTAGGATCTGTCAACTCTGTGGCGTGTATGACGAAGGCAACTTCAGCTCCAAAAATGCATGGACATATCTCGTGATCTTCAACAACATGTCACAACTGGTAATGATGTAATCACAATAAAATTTCATATGTGATTTAACTTGTATACTACTAATTTGTTTAGGTTTATGTGAGCAAAAAAGTTATTTTCCTGTGTTCTCTAAGTGAATGGTCAAAACACAGATGGAACTTACTTTAAATTTGAAGGGGTAAAATTATAATTTATCTAAAAATAAAATTGTGTATTTCTCCTTTTGTAGTTTGCCATGTACTGTCTGGTGCTGTTCTACAGAGCTCTGAGAGATGAGCTGAGTCCAATTAAACCGGTCGGCAAGTTCCTCTGTGTCAAGATGGTGGTCTTTGTCTCTTTCTGGTAACTGACATTTTTGGAATAGTTTGAAAATAAAAATATATCAACATTAAAACAGAGACAGGAGGAGACACGTCTCGCTAAAGTTGATCCAAATTGGCTCATCAGATGAACGTATCAAAAAGTACCTCTGCAGCTCTCTTTCATATAAAGATGTATGATCCAATTGCCTTTTATCCAGTTCCAAGCACTTTTACTGTCACTGCAGACTGTAGGTCAGTCTGAGGTTGGCTGTGGTCACACTACACTCAGTTCCAGAGTGGAGCTGCTCTGACTTGACCTACACTAAGTGTGAAATGTCTCTGAGTCATATTTTGCATAATCGTTCAAACCCCTAATCCCAATAGGGATTAGCCAGTTTGCTAATTGGTGAGATCAGACAGCCTTTGTGTCTAGTTATTTTGGATGAGAAGCAAAACATCTTCACTCTAAAACTTTTGTCCAGTTGACAGAATTGAATTATCTCCTGCTATAAACTAGAGTGGACATAAACTGTGTCTTACACAGGACCTAACAACAACATTCAAGCACATGTGCTGAGTGGGATTCGAACCCCAGTTCTCAGAGCTCAAGTCTTAAAGTCTATGTTGAAGTCGTGAGCAGTCAGAGGAGTTAAATATGGCACCAATCAATTACTTTTTGTGTCCTTTATAGGCAAGCTGTGTTCATTGCGTTGCTGGTTAAAGTTGGAGTCATCTCAGAAGAACATACCTGGGACTGGAAGAGCGTGGAAGCTGTAGCCACTGGTTTGCAGGTAGGATATTCTGTATTGTAAACACAGATGTAGGGCTGATATGTCATAGACAAATCAAAATAGCAATTTAAGTGTGTGTAATTTTAAAAACGCAAAGGCTGCAATTATTTAGATGGTAGCATCTGTATAGAACAAAATATCCTGTCTTTTTATCAAAAAATCTTGTTGTACCTGTAGTTTAGACCTCTACAAACATGTTCTGAAACTCATGGGATTCTCGTATTAGTTTTATCAGTTGGTGTCTTAAGCCTGATTTAGGATCTGATTTGTTTCTCCCTGACTGGGAAGCTGTGACCTCACAAAACATCAGCAGCGCTATGGTAACAGCCAATAAAACAGAGCACCAGGGGCAAATGGAATAATGGACACAGAGGCATAAGATCTCTCTAACTCAGGAAACTGCAAAAATAATTAGGTAATTTTATTATTCACCTCTCGTAAAGTTGGAAAGTTAAACTGCAGCATTCTCATTCATATTATACATTGAATTTGTCCTCCACAATGACACCCAGTCCACAAAACAGTGCTATTATCCAGTTTGAAATGAAAATCAAGAGTAGTTCCTCACGTGTGTCTGTTTACATAAATCCATGCAGCGTGGATCAGACTGAAGCTGCTACTACAGTAAACATCACTCTACTTCCTGTGTAGACTCAATCGTCATCATTCTGAGCATTAAAAGCTGAACTATTCCACCACATTTAACAAATGATAATAACATAGTTTTGACATAGTTTGACACCTCAACTAGAAGTGCAATGCTCTGATCTTTGGAACATTATGTTTTACTGTAGACAAACGGCTGACACGAGGTGCACTCACAACTTTTAGCTTGTGGTGCACTGTCTCTGCTGCCATATCCCTCTGCAGTCTTTGTGCTCAGGGGATTGTAAGATTAAAATCTCATACAATAATCATCATGTCTGTAGTGTGTGCTTTTTTTGCTGTAATGTGTAGTATCCACACAGCAGATAGGATAATATGGTGCGAGTTAGCTGATAATTTGGGAGTTAATCTACCTTTTTACATATGAATATATTGTTTCCTAGTGCATTTCTGTTTCAGTAGTTGACCTTGTGCAGTGCAGTTGTAATCTTGTGAGTGCAGTTTGGGTCACATACATGCTCACTTTTGCCACACCCACTTTTAGTCCTATAATTGATCGACAGGGCTGATAATAGGGCTAATAAAAAGCTGCCCTATTATATCCTGCAGTAAGAGATATACTACTCACCACTGTTTCACAGTCCTTACTAGTTACTAATGCAAAAAACAGACCAGTTAATAGTTGTGTTTTCCTGTAGGATTTTGTCATCTGTGTGGAGATGTTCCTGGCAGCCATAGCACATCACTTCAGCTTCACATATAAGCCTTACATCCAGGAGGCTGAGGAGGGATCCTGCTTCGACTCCTTCATGGCCATGTGGGACATATCTGATGTGAGGGCCGATATTTCTGAACAGGTTCGCAATGTTGGTAAGTATTCCAATGATGTTCAGCTGGTTTTCTGATCATTTATTTTAATAGATACTTTTTCCAGACTGAGGTTTAGATTGTTTTTATACCTGACAGTTTTGACTGCTCCCTAGAGTGGTCACGTGATGTTGCTGCGACTGTACAGCTGATTTAAACAGGTTTTGGCGCTGTCTTCCTACCAGTGGAGGCAGGACAACAGCGCCATCTGCAGTCTGACTTCTGTAGGACATTATCCCAGGTGTGCGAGAGTAACACCTGGGTTTACTCTCGCACACCTGGGATTACAAAATCCTGTTTGTTTTTGAAAACAAACTAAACGTTGGTGTGAAAAAGAATCTATTGAAATCAATCCAACTTTATTTGTACAGCACATTTTTAGCAAGGGTCCAAAGTGCTGGACACAATGTATAAAATATAGCATGAAACATAAGTAAGTAAATAACAACACAAAAAATGCTAAAATTAGTCACTGAAAATAAAAATTAATAGAAGACGTTTCTCATGCCATGTTAAAAGCCAGTGAGTAAAAGTGTTTTTTTAAAAGCAAGTAATTAAATTAGCTGGATCACGTATCGTTTCTATGATATTGGTTCAGTCAATATCCTGGTTGGGCCTTTTATTGGATGTAATAAGATTTACTGGCAAATATTGGCCTAGAACGTGTCATAATGTTTTAACTTTTATTCATACAACGCTGTTCAACAGTTACTAATTTAATAAATTTATTTGTAAGTTAACTGTGTTTTGATGGAAATACAATGCCTTTGTCAGTCTCTACACCAGTATCAGTTAATGTCAACAGATCCCAAAAGCAAAAGTATTGATATCTGTATTGGAACTGAAAAAGCTGGATTGGTGCATCCCTACATTTTCCCAAATATTTCTTTCATTTTCCCAACAGGGAGAACTGTCATGGGTCGCCCGAGGAAATCTTACTTTGGCGAGGACGGGAATGATGGGGAGCGCTCCGGCCTCCTGTCCTCCGCCTCTCAGGACGCCATCACGGAGCAGCTCTATAACTCCGGCTCCTCCAAGGGTCAGTACGAGGGCCTGGGTCGGACTCACACCCCCCACTCTGTCTCTGCCCCTGCGGGACTCAACTCTGCCCAGTGGGACGAGGGCTACGAGGCCACGGCTGAAGACTCCCAGGAACAAGACCGAAGGACGAGCCAAAGTGGACAGCCAGCAGAGGGCGATCTAATTGTGATTAATTAACAGATTAAATCAAACTTTTAGTTTAAAACTGACAATATTGGCTTGAATAAATGCAGCACCGGGAGGACCTTTCTGCAAGTGACAGCTCAAGAATGTTACGCTAGTAAATGGTAAGGATGTAACAATACCCAAATCTTGCTGTACACAATTATATTTTTAATTTTACTTTGGAGAGGCTAAAAAGAATTGTAGATAGACTACTTTTCCTTTTTTAAAAGCCTGTAAAATAGTTCAGTGTGAATCTTTACTGGCATAATCCAAATAACTGTGATTTAAAAGCGGTTAGTAACAGTTATTCGTTCATTCAGTATGTACTGAAATGGAGCTTTACAGTCCCGCCCACTTCGAAGTCTGCTCTGGTTCCAGAAGTAAGTTTTCCATAAAGTTTTCCCATACACTATTCGGAATATTTTAACATTAAGAGTTCAAAGACACAATGTAGGCTAACCACCTACGTAGTAACTAGTATCCATAACACGTCCAAAAAGCACATTTAAAACACACGAACAGCAAAATGTTTTAAGAGCTTACACAATAGATCTTGTGGTTAGTGTTTAGTTACCTCATCGCTGATCAGCTGAGCAAGTTTTCAACCTTTCATATACATTTTGTATAGAGCAAAGGATCATGGTCTTTGTAATTCCCTGTTTGTCCATCAAAAGGAACAAGGAAAGTTCAAGGAACTTGTAATTTGACTTATTGTGACATCCACAATATTACTAAGAGACTTTTGGCGATCGGTCACGATATATTGGTTATTGTTACATCCTGAGTAAGTGGGAGATATACTTTCTTTTGGTAGTATAGAGCACAGTTTATCAGACTACTGTTACCCACACAGTACAGATCAGCTCCGTCTGAACATGATAGCTAAATCATAATGACAACTCACTCAATTGGCATTTACTTGGCAATGACTCAGATTTAAAGCATCTTTAAGCACATATAAAACATTCATTTGTATATTTTGATTGATTTTTCAATATTTTCATTTTTAATAACTACACCTTGATTTTCTGTCAACCTTACACATTTTTACAGTTTAGGGGATTCTACAAGCATCAAATTTCAGCATGTTTGCAAAGTACAGGTTAGCATGCCTCAGTACATTTCCTCATATTGTAAATAATTGGCGATATTTACGTTAACAAAAACAGGATGAACTTAATAAAGTGGTAACTGGCAAGTGAATGTGCAAAGGACCAAGTATGAACATAGGCCTGTCACGATTATTACTTTATCGTCTTGTAACTGATAGCTGGAACACTATATTTTGGGGCTTCTGTACATTTTCTTTGCAAATGTGTGGAGTTTTTTGTCAATATTTTTGTAAAACTATATATGTTGTAGAGGGTTGAATAAGTAACGTCTATGGCTAGTTATTGGTTCATTTTGCTGGTTTATTTCTCACATCTTGAGCATTTAAATCGTAATGGTACTGTGCATTTAAAAAAAGCTTTATTTGTAATTGGGATTAGCCTGCTTTATAGTTATTGTGTCAGAGGTAGGGTTGCCAAAAGTATCGAAAATCAGATGCTTATTTGGGCAAGTATGATACTAAAAAGTCACATTCACAGGACAAAAATGAACCTTTCCTCAGTGCTTTAGATGATCTTGAGCTGTATCAGAACTACTATAATAGCACATAGACTAGTGTACACCTGTGGACCACTATGGAACCTACCGACTGAGGGATTACACAGATATAACGCCACGTGGTAATATAAAAGAAATGGTATTACCGGTATTTAATGCTGAAAATCACATTCTATTGTCTAAAGAAAGAGGTTGTGGTATCGGATTTGGCATTGAGTCTATTCCTTAGTATTAAAATTGAGTTTGTAATTTTAGCATCGTGACAAAACTAGTCAGAGTCAAGTAGTTTTAATATTATTGTTTATTTCCATATTTTTCTGTAGCTTCAAAAATGATTGTGACAGGCCTATGAACACCATGCACAGTTATTACATTTTAGTAAACTAACTAAGCAGCTGTTCACTGTACTATGGAACTTTTATCTACTGTATATTTAATTAATTTTTTGTTAATTGTTTTTAGCTTTTAGACTCTATTCACTCTTGCAGCTTCAGCTTCCAGGTAACTCATGCAGGGATATATGTGTAAGTTAGATTTATAAAGCAAAGTCATCACTCTTAGAGCCTATGGTGCACATGAGCAGCTCGAGCATGTTGCATTGCCTTATTTTATTTTTGTAAAGAAGACTGACACCAGAGCGGGTCTTAATGTTTCTCATCGGAGTTTATTCATCTGTAAATCTTGAATAAATCTTTCAGATAAAATGGCATTTGTACTGAATATCTTGACAGAAAATAGAAATGTATTTACACAGATATCAGGAGTGTTGTGATTTGAACGTCTGGCAGCACTATATTTTGTAAATGCATTGGTATTGGCCACAGACTGTATATGTATATAGACTACTTCTTTACAGTCTATGGTAATGACGTAGCAACTGTGGAGTTTTACGAATAACTGCCTGTGTTACAATCTGAAATCTCTGAGCCATGCTAAAAGAATATTTAATTTGATAAAAAAAAAAGATTGAAATTTATAGCACCAAGTAATATGTACCAGTAATTTGCACTTTTTTTTCCCAAATGAACATGACAGAATGTGTGTACTTGCAGTAAGGTAAATTAATAGGTTATGTCCACAATTTTGAAGTGGGTCAATGGGTCATTATTGGGCAAAAAAAACATGTCCGACTGATATAAGGACACTATCAAGAGAAATAAAAGAGAAAGCTGTAACCCCAATAAGACAAATATATCATTATGGGAAGAATTAATGTCAGTGTATGCTCCAAAAATTAGACTTAAAGTTAATTTCTATGCATTCCGCCTGATTTTCCCCTCTAAATATGACATGACTCTAAAAACAACTTTTTTAGCTTTCTACCATGTTATAAAATTGTTCCCTCATCAAAAACATGCCAGAAGAGTTTTAATATCTCATTCATACATGTTTGAGTAATTTAGCGATCTCTCCCAGCCCCTATTCAAACCCTCCTTAAGATTAGCTGTACTATTCCATCCAAAGCTCCACTCACAGGCCGAAGTTACCCATGCTTTTTCCATAAATATACAAAAATATGAAACAAAACAACACACAGCTTCACAATCCTGATGCAATGTGCAGTAGTTTCATTAGTGGGATGCACGCTGATTGTAATGTGATATTGCTCTGAAGGGGGAGTGACTTAGCGTGTGGGGACAAAGAGCGAGGGGGACTCAGAATAGCAAAAACAAAACTGAAACCAATTACACATTTCAATTTGTTTTTTTTGCAGAATAAAGCATTTTCACTTTGCAGTTAACACTCTGTAGAAGTGTAATCCCCCCTTTAACGACATTGGCTTCACCTTTGAAAAAATGGGACTTGTCGGGGCTCAGTTTACTGTCAGCCCATATCTCGTAACAGCAGCTTTACACCTATAAAATTTTCAAATCTAGGCAGGATTTGAAATGGGATTTTTTTATGCATAGCTTGTTACCACTTGCAATTAGTACAGATGAGACAGCAGAGACCAAAGCTACAGTCTTCCACCACTTTATGGATTCTGAGGTGCCATAATTCATCATAAACCCGTCTACTCTAGTCCATTGGGTGGGGCTGGCTGTCTGTCTGAGCAGAGATGGTGATGGTGCTCTTGTGCAGGTTGACCGTGAGGCAGATCCAGTCTCCGGCCCTGACCTCCAGTGGCTCCTGCAGCACCACAGCGGCCTGTTTCCAGTGGGAGTGCTGGCTCAGGGTGCTCACACAGATGTCCTCATACAAGAAGATGTGGTACCAGAAGGGAATGGCTGTCACTCTACCAGTATGTGTGGCTCTGACCTGGGAAAATATGAGAGGAAAAGTTTACAATGCAGCATTGGAAATATGACACATCAAATACATGTCAATAATAATAATACAGTTGGTGTATTAAGTGCCTTTCTAGACAGTAAAAACACAGTGCAGTAAAAACATACAGTTAAAGGTCATACATTACATAAAATTGACTGGTGACCTTTAAGCCGTGTTATAATATTGGCACCTCATAGAATATACCCGGTTATGTTTTGTTTCATTCACACATGTTTGAGTAACTACATCTCCAAAGCTCAAAATGCTCTGTTCCACTCTGTGATGTCATGAAGCAGTAGTTGTCAAGTTAACAGCTACCTTTTACCTTTTATAATTACCTTTTACCTAAGAGACATTGGCATATCCAGGGCTGAAATCATCCAAATGATTCTAGTGGAGGTGTATGGAGTTTAAAAACACAGCGGAGCACTTCCTGTATTACCACATGATAACATCACAAGGTGCAACAAAGTGTTTTCTGTTCGAGAGAAGAACTCTCCCTAAATATGCAGGGTTTATGTGTTAAAAATGAAACCTCAAAGCATGTTTGGAGCAATTTTGTGGCAATCTGGACAACAGCAGCACTGTTGGTAGAGCGATCACCCACTGACTGAAAGGTCACCAGTCCAAACCCAGCTCCTACAGGGTTTGTCTGTGGGCAGTACTTATGTGTGACCTCAGCTGGTTTAACAACTGGGAGGACACCGTTGCAGCTAATGCTAAAGCCACTTCTATTCATACACCTACACAATGTCAAAACTACAAATAAAAAATACATTTTGAATTCTACCCCAAATAATCGGGTTTTCC